>NW_015167532.1:657506-665014 GCF_001447785.1 Gekko japonicus | reverse complement strand
CGAGAGTACTTACTAGAATTCAAAACACCATGTTAAAATTCAGATCAACAGCTGAACAGATTACAAATACACGGGGGGGCAACAGTGAAAGTGATTTTTCACTTTACCTCTTACGTATTTTTTCCATCCATGTTTGCATGTAAAAATTGCATCATTGCATTTTGCAAAAAAACTGCAAATACTTTGGGGGAGTTTTTACTTAGCACCCTCTTTCTACCTACTGGTTTGTACAGTACTTCTAAAACATCTTGATGCTATATCATCAAACCAGGGTGGCATGGTGGCTAGAATGCTCCAGAGCCCATGTTCAATTTCCCCTTAGCCATGAAGCTCGCTGAGTAACCTTGAACTAGTCACTCACACTCAGTCTAACCTACCTCTCAGGTTTGTTGTGAAGATGAAACGGAGGAAAGAAGAACTATGTAGACCACACCAGGGATGCCAACCTCCAGGTGGGACCTGGGGACCCCCCAGAATTACAGCTCTTCTCCAGACTACAGAGGTCAGTTCCCCTGCAGACAATGGATGCTTTGGAGGGTGGACTCTATGGCATTGCGCCCCACTGAGGACCCTGTCCTCCCCAGGTTCCATCTTCAAATCTCCAGGAGTTCCCCAACCAGGACCTGGCAACCATACCCCCTACAGCCAGGGGGATCTAGCAACCGTCACACCACTCTGAGCTCCCTAGAGGAAAGCCATGGTAAAACATAGATCATTCCATGTACAACATAATGTCTCACTGGTAGCATCATCTCATGTGCTTTGATTTCCAGAAGCACAAAGATGTCATAGATACTTATGCAGTGTTAATTAGCTTATGATGTACTCTCAGATCAGCTTCTTATAACAACATAGTTTTATTTACAATAGTCACTGCCAACCATGGAGGCAGAAGAAGAGCAGAACGGGGTGCCAAACCCACCCACGTTTTTGGTGACCCGGTGCCAGCATACAAATTATGACTCCCCTGCAAAAACCCTTTTCAGCCAGTCTTAGAATAAGACACGAACCTACTGCTTTTTGGACCAATTCTGTGGTTTTTACTCATGGAAGCTTCCCACTGCAGTGTATAAAGGAGGCAAATTATGGTGAATGATGAACAAGAAAAGGATTGCAAGGCATTTGGCCAGCTTTATGGACTGCTCTCTGACATTCAATCCCCCTCTACCAGAAATAACTTATCATGAATTTAATTTTAAAAGGATTACCACAATTATCACTTTTATTCTTGAAGTCTTATGAAATTAATCAATATTTTGCATTAGGGAGAAGTGCTGAATTCCTTATGTGCTTGATTAATGCATTATTATCATCTCAGTAATTAAAAGGAACAGGGTTATACACAATCAGCGTGTACGTCTTACTCAGCACCTTTGGCAGTTGCCTCTAGAAATTAAGCTCATTAATCATTTTAACCACAAAGAAAAGTAAGAGGCCGGGGGGGGAGGTAGGAGGGATAAAGAGAAAGCTCTGTTTCATTGGGGGGGGGGGAATGTTCCATGCCAACTCCCAGAAAACCATCCATCTGTATTCCAATATGGAAAACATTAATCTCAAAGAGGAAAAGTATGAGTGCAATGCCAAATTTATAAATTAATGTTCTCTTATAGTGGTCTGAAGTTACTCCTGTTTCATTACTAGATACTGTATCATATCCATATCAATTAATTTGAGCAAGTGGGTCTGAAACTACCTCATGCACAGATACCATGCTTATGTGACCTCTTGCATCTTAAAGCTGTTTTACTGTTTTATTCATTGACTTTATTCGTATCCCGCCTTTCACCCAAAGCAGCTTACATCACTTTACTTTCCTCCATTTTATCCTCACAACAATCCTGGCCCCAGGTCACCCAGCGAGCTTCCACAGTGCAAGCGGGGATTCGAACCTGGAATTCCTAGATTCTAGTCTAACACTTCAGCCCAGGGGTGTCAAACATAAGGCCCGGGGGGCGGAATTGGCCCATCCAGGGCTCTTACCCGGCCCACAAGCAACTGGTATGTATGGAAATATAAGGTACTCCCCCTCTTATGGTATCCCTTGGAAAAAACCCTAGTCTTGCATGTGATTAAACACATTTATTGGGGCTTTTGTGGGTTCCCCAGTAAATCAATGGCTTTTGTTTGTATTTTGAGTAAAAAACAATATTGTTAATTGGGTTTGCCTGTGTCCTTTATAAAGTTTATATCTCTGGTGCCTGGGATAACATTTTATGGCACACATGGCCCGGCCCGACAAAATGACATTTGTGTCAGATCCGGCCCTCGTCACAAATGAGTTTGACACCTCTGCTTTAACCCCTACACCACGCCGGCTCTCAAAACAAAACATGTAAGGCAAACTAAATCAAATAATGATAGTAACAGCACCAAAGTGCTTCAGATATATCAACTCAGTGTGTGTAGTATAGGCAGGAGATCCTAAGACTGTCTGGCAGCCGAAAGTTCTAGGTCTTTTAGTGTTATGCACCACTAGGTGGCAAGCTAGACTTGTTTTTAAGAGACATTTCAGAGGTGGTTTGCCATTGCCTTCCTCTGCATCACAACCCCGGTATTCCTTGGAGGTCACCCTTCCAAGTACTAGCCAGGGCCAACCCTGCTTAGCTTCCGAGATCTGATGAAACTGGGCTAGCCTGGGCTATCCAGGTCAGGGCAGGTGGTCGGAATTAATTCCATCCTGCAGATGGAGAAGAAAGGATTTGAGAAATTTCTCCAAAGCCACCTAGTAGTTCATGGTTAAAGTATGATCAGTATGATTTATCTTGATCATGATAAAGTACGAACTTTTATTATCAGAGACACACACACACACACTCCAGTTCTCTGCACCATTATTGGGTTGTAATGCAACCCTCATGTTATTAAGAGGTGACAAGGAGACCTTCCTGGAGATCTTCACAAAGTGCTGCAAGGTCTACCTCTTGGTCAGGGACTTTTGAGGTCAGGTATCTTTTAAAGGGGGAGAGATTTGGGGCTTGCTATTCTATCTTTTGTTTTAGCTGGGGATGTTTTAACTACTATTGTAAGCCGTCTTGAACAAAGAGGAAAGGAAGGATTTAAATGTTTTAATAAATAAATTTCCTGTGGGCATGACTCACTCACGTATTGTTAAAGAAAGGAGATTTTCTACAGTTAAGGAATATGAGAGTAATATCTCCAGCTAATATAAAAGTGATTGGGTTCTAAAAACCCAGACCTCATAGTTACAGAACTTCCTACATGTTAAAATACTCAAATCGGGATGACCCCCTCCCATAATCTCTCCTCCCATTCATTTATATTGAACTGACAAATGTAATTTTAAAAATAAAATAAAGTTTAAACATTCCTTTATATCAAGCTTTTCTAGCAATCCTGAGATATTTTAACTGGAGATTCCAAGAACTGGATGCACTAACCATGTGCTCAGCCACCTTTTTTATATGGATGTCCTCATTAAAGACAAACACTTCCTCGCTCAGGTTTAGCCTTTAATATGAAATTTATATTAGAAGACTAATCCTCCCAGAAAGGGGTTTATAATGCAATCATCAGCCAAGCAGCAGTTATCAAGCATAACCACATACAGCATTAGCAGGATTTAGAAGTATTTCTAGCTACTGTAGCAAAGTGGATTTGGCATAAATCTGTCCAGAAGTCACATATGTGCATTTCATTTAATCATTTTTGTCCTTGTTCTTGCATAACCATTTCTTGCCCCAAAGGCACTATAGGATGGGACCTACATTAATCTGTCCTGCAAAGAGGCTATACTAGCAGAGTCTTAATTCACAAGGAGACTCACAAGAAAGAGAAGAGAAACTTTGTTTTGTTCTTTGTGATATTTTTTTTACCAGTTACCGAGGTCAAGAATCCTGCCTTGGTCCATAACTGAACACACTTCACTAGCTGACAGCCAGCCACAGAAGGCCAATAAAACTGCCAGTTCCCTTTAAACGGCCCCAGAAAGCCTGCCAGCAAACATGATCCCTTGACTGGCTGACCTGGAAATGTTTCAGCACCAGAGACAGCTCCTGCAGACACCTACCTTCAGAGCGGCAGAGGGAATGCAGGACCACTCAGGATTTCTGTAGCATCGCACATACATCTCAGCTTCCTTGTTGTATTTGAATTAACCCCATCCTTGTCACCCAGCCACAAGTCACTGTCATCCTTTCTAGACAGCATCCGCATATCTAAACAGATTATCTAAAGGTTGTAGCAAATACAGTCTTATCAGTACATACTTTCAGCACCTTGCCTCCCAGCTCTTGAGTGTTAATACTTTCTAAGCCAGTTATTTATTCATGAATTAGTGTAAAAACCAGACACAGAAAGTAAATGGGATGGGATGGAAACGAGGGAGTCAAACACTTCTTGTCAGTTCCTGGCCTGAGATAAGTCATACTCAAACCGAAAAGAAAGGGGGGAAAGCCTGTACTGTTTACAGTGCAGTAGAACATAAGGAAGGAAGGAAGGGACAGATGCTTGTATGTGTGTGTGAGGAGGGGGAGAAGAAAGCTTTTATTGCAAATTGTTCTTTCTATCTTAGATATCCACATTACTTTGGAAGAAGATAGTTTTTAAGAAGTGTAAAAAAAGAATCACTTGCACATTTGAAATTCAGTTTGTGTTGCAACGCCATGCTTTTAACCATCAGAAAAAAAGGGGGGAGGGAGGCAGTTCCAAGCGACACATTAAAAAAAATATCCAATAGAGGGAGAGAGATTTCTTTTAAAAATTTGCTTTCTCAGACTGCCATCTAGTGGGCGAGGCCTGGAGTAGTCTGGACAGTCAATACTTTCACTTTTCAAACAAAGTATTCTAGGAGCCTGAGTGAATTTAATTTAGCCTTTTCTCCTCTCCCATTCATTTTGTTTCTATGAAACCTTAATGAGCCTTTCCCTCTTTTTAAAGGCAGTGGATGTTTCCTCTTTGTTGCCTCATATTTAATCTTAACGATACAGGCTCTCTTAAGTGATGCTTGCTTCCTTGTAAGTAAAAAAAACAAAACAAAACAAAAACCCAGACCCTCCTCTTAAGCTCCCTCCCACAAAACATTCCTTCAATCAAGAAACAAGCAGGGGGGAAACGACTTATTTGCAACACCAACACAGGGACTGCAAGCGAGTGAAACAGAAAGCAGTTCTCTCCCCCCCTCCTCCTCCCCCCTTCTCCCCTCTTCTCCTCCCCCCTTGTGTTCCCAGCAATCACCAGTTCGTGATAATTACTAGTGACTTCTATAATTAAGGCTGAGCACAGCTGCTGATCTGATGGGAACCTTTAGAGGAGAAAACAATCCCGAGCGATACACATTCTTCGTGATGAAGTGAAGGGGACTTAGTCATTTGAAGTCATTCTAACATTCCCCCCCCCCCATTCCTTTTCATAACTGAAAATATTTATTTCACAGACAAAAGAAATACGATGAGACTGCTTTAGAGAAGTACAACCCAAATAAAACTATGTTATCCCCAACTAAACCTTGCAATGGTCATCAACCAGACCCCCGCACACACACACACACATACGAACTCTCCACTTCCCATTAAAGCTACAAGGAGTCCAAGAGGACTGGAACTTTTCTTCTTGCTGTCATCTGCTTCTGCAGCCAGCAAGTGCCCTGGATGAGTCACTGGTTACTAAGGCAATATGCAAATACAAACCCTTTGAAGTCTTTACTCCCAACAGTAGAAAGGAAGGAAGAAAGGAAGGACTGGGGAAGGGGGGGGCGCGACTTAAAAACGTGTTTGCTTAAGTTTACACTTCAGCACCTTCTGAAAGCTTACTATAGCTGTTCGGATTTTTTTTTTCTCTCGTTTATTTCTTGACAGTTTGTTTTCCTTTAAATAGAAAGGGGAGGAGAGACTGATGAAGGGGTGAGGTTTGATCAAGGATAAGTTCTCCCCAGAAGAACTGAAGGCTTGGAAAGGGAAAAGTTCCTTTCCAAACGACCCACCCACTCCGTCTCTGACACTCCAGCCCCGGCGTTCGTCTCGGTGAAACTGCGTTCAGTGGGACTTCCTCCCCAACAGGGGTGGGGTGGGGGGTACCTAGAATCGGCCCCCTAACCCCAGTAAGCGGAAGCAAGTCCCACTTGGAGCAGTGGTCCTCTCCTCCAAGTCCTGCGTGTGATTGGACGCCAGCCAAACTGCCAGACGGAGTTTACGTTTCAGCCCCGCCCCAAAGATAAATAGTCAAACAGAAAAGGCTGTGGGGTTAGGGGGTGTCACCACACAGGGAGAAGAAGGACTTCCAGGCAAATCTCTTCTCTCTCGCACACTTTGCTCGTGCCACAAAGACCCACGTCGCCACGGCCGTTTCGGAATCTGTCTCTCGCGCCCCCGTGCGCACGGTCCCTTTGGGGAGGCTGGAGACACAGACGCGCCCCGGTAGAATTTGGGGCCCGGGGGAGGGGGGGACACACGCGAAGCACAAGCAGCCCCCGACTCCCGGGGCGACCCCAGGAGGAGCCCTCCCCCCGCCGCCGGAGAGGGACGCCGGGAAGGAAGAGCGCCACCAGGCCCCCCCGCCCCCTCCCCAACCTGGCGGCCGACCGCGGGCTGGCTTACATCTTCCTCCTCGCAGTTCCTCCACCTCGCCTCGTACTGGAAGCGGCCCCGGGAGTTGTCGCCGCCGCCCTGAAGGGCTGGTACAGGGAAACCATTCAGTCCGTCCGGGCGGCGGGGAGGTGTGTTTGCGTGCGGGGCTGGCACGGAGCAGCCAGGCAGAGACAGAGGGAGCGAGAGAGAGGCACGCTCGGTCTCGGGGCAGGCGCGGGCGGGGGGTCTTCTCTCTGCCCCCCCTCGGCTTTCACCGCCCGCTACAAGAGCATCGCAGCGGAGCTCGAGAAGCGCCCGCTTTCCCTCGCGCCTGCCTCAACAGCGTTCGAGGGAAAAGGGAGAGAAATCACCGCAGACGCGAGCCAAGCGGCGCCCCCCCACCCGCCCAGGGTTGTACAATCCAGGACCGATCCGGCTTCTTCGGGGGCCCCTTTGGAGGGGGGGCTCTCCCCAGTTGGCGGCGCCCGGCAGAGTGGCTACTCAGTGGGGTGTGTGGAGGGAAGGGGGGGGCTGGCTCATTCGCCCTTCGCCCGACGCCTTCCCGGGCTACCAAGCAGCCGTCTCCGAGGTCGCATGCCAGCAGTGTGCCGGGGAGAGCGAGATTAGTGTGCGCGCAGGCGAGCGCCTCTGTGTGCAAGGAAGACGCGAGGGGGGAGAGCGAGAGAGAGAAAATCCAGGGATGGGAAACCTCATTCCAAGCACGTTGCTCATCCTAGCGGGGGGGGAGGAAGGCGGGAGGGAAGGATGGAGGGGGGGCTGCTTTCTCTGCCCCCCCCCGGAGGTTGGAAGGATTTGGGGGTTCACTTCCCCCCCCTTGGATAACTTGAAGGGACACCGTGAGCGGGGCGGGGGCAGGCTCCGAGCCCCCCAGACCAAGGCCAAAACTGCTCGTGCGACGCCCGGCGCGCTCGCGGCTGCCTCTCGGTGCAATTTCAGTCCTCTGATCTCGGTTGGCTCCTTTCCCCG
>NW_015167532.1:657112-657447 GCF_001447785.1 Gekko japonicus | reverse complement strand
AGGCGCTGCCCCCCCTTCTGCCGCCTCCCTCCCCCCACCCCTTGTTGCTTGTTTAATCAGCCAAATTGTCTCGTAATGTTGCGCTCTTAATTCATTTTGCTGCATTAAAACGTGCTCCAGCGCCCCTGTGTGGAGACGCGCGCAAACTGTTTCTCCGAGAGCAGCCAGCCCGGCATAAACACAGTCTCCTGGAGGGACCCAGGCGGCCCAGAGCCCCGCAGGGGAATCCTGGGCAAGGCGGGGAGGCGAACCGGGTCGTCTCCTCCCCCTTTGCGCCGATCTGACTCGGCCGGGGACGACACTACCGGCGAGGCCTTCTGGCTGCCCAACTGACG
>NW_015167532.1:650152-657102 GCF_001447785.1 Gekko japonicus | reverse complement strand
CACAGACGGGCGGCCTGCTGCGCAGGGGGACGGGGCGCCGGGCTGGTCCTGCCTTGGAGCCGACCAGATGACTGGTCCCGCACTGACAGCCTCCCCCAAGCATCAGGATGCTGGTTTCCATAGCAACAGATGCTTTGGGGGGGGGGGTTTGGGGTTTTTTTTCAAACATAAAAACAAGCCCGGAGTCACCGAGAAAGGAGGGAAGGAAGCCTGAGATGTCCATTTCATATTACAAATACCCTTCAATTTTCTCCTTGGGGCTGGTGAAAAGTAAGGTAACAAGTTGGCTTCTTGTACAGGATTTGGTGTAGTGCTTAAGTGTGGGGACTCTAATCTGGGAGAACCGGGTTTGATTCCTCACTTTTCCACTTGCACCTGGCTGGACGATCTTGGGCTAGCCGTAGTTCTGATAAGAGCTGTCCTAGAAAAAGAGCAGTTTTTATCAAGAGCTCTCTCAGCCTCACCTACCTCCCATGGTGTCTGTTGTGGGGAGGGGAAGGGGAAGGAGTTTGTAAGCCGCTCTGAGACTCCTTTGGGTAGTGAAGGGCGGGGTATAAATCCAATCTCTTCTTCCTCTTTTTCTTCTTTAAAAAACAACAGCATATAATTCAGAGCATTCGGGCTTACTCCCCACTCCCCACCCCCAACTGAGAATAAGACCTGACTGAAGAAACAATTCCTGTCAACGCCATTTCCCTGTACATTTTTAATGTCCATATATTTACAGTTGCTGGAAGCCATCTATTTACCAATCACTGCAATATTTCTTTCTCTATATTAAAAAAAACACAAAATGAGAAGAGCTACCGAATAACGAAGCGTTTTCCTCTGCACCCCAAAGAGCTTAAGCTGCTTGTTTTTGGCTCAGGCCTTCAAAGCGTGGGCTGTAAAGCCATAACATTGAGATGAAACAGGGAGGCCTCAGCTCCTGGTGAAGGGGACTCAGCAGGCCACGCTTCCTTCCTGACTGAGGCGGGAAGCAAAGAGCCGTCATTTTGATCTTCGGGACTCTGATCCTGACATTTAATTAGAAGGAAGTGAGAAAGTGAAGCCATCGTTATCAGAACTAAAAGGTCTTCGCATTGAGTTAGGCATCCTGTCTCAAGGTTCTTGTCACGTAAATGTAAACCAATAAACATCCCCCAAGACTAGTGGCCCAAGAGACAGATTCATGGTTGGGCCACAAGCAGACTGAAGTCTGGTGCGGAATTATTGCCTTTCTGTTCTGTATGCAAAACTCCCATGGAAAAAATTATTTTGCTAAATCCCAGGGCAACAAGCAAAGCAATATACTCCAGCATCTCCTCTTGGCAGGAGATCAGCAGAAAAATCAAGGAACAACATGAAAATCAAAGGAGGGAAGAAGGGATCCCCCCCCCCTTTTAAATAGCCCAATGGAAAATCCAGTGTGATCACTAAACATCCACGTAGGCAACACAAAGACCCAAACACGCACTTTTGAAAACAACAGGGCTTCAATAACGTTAAATACTTGATGCTGCATTCTTATTCATAGGCAAAGGGGTCTTTGGGTGATTCTCTTATGAGGAGACAGCCCACATGGTAGTTGGATTGTTGTTGTTCAGTCGCACAGTCGAGTCCGACTCTTCGCGACCCCATGGACCAGCTCCCGCCAGCCCCTCCTGTCTTCCGCCGTCCTCTGAAGTTGGCTCAATTTCATGTCCGTTGCATCGATGACACTGTCTAACCATCTCATCCTTTGCCGTCCCCGTCTTCTTTGACCTTCAGTCTTTCCCAGCATCAGGGTCTTTTTCCAAAAAAGCAACTTCCATTCACATCCCATCTCCAAAAGGGCCAGAATGGGACTGTGTGATTCCCTTCCCCTTCTGCAAAATTTTAACAGCCTTACAATGTCTCCTCCTAATTCCCGTGGCATGAAATTGGAAGCCGTGGAAGATGGGCTTTATGTGCTCATAAAGACAGATGAAGTAAAAAAATAACCAAAACCCACCCACAATTGCACTCAGGCCTGTAGCGACAGTGGGATGATTGGGGGCTCCACCCCCTTCTTTAAAGGGCCAGCCCCTTTCTTAAAGGCCCCCCACTTCTTCCCAAGAAGCAGGGGTGCCACATGTTCCTCTCCCTCCCCTCCTGCAAGATTTAAAGGGCCCTCCAACTGAACGGTGGGCCACGTGCTCCCCACTGATCAGCGGAAGGGCCCTTTAAATCTTGCAGGAGGAGGGGGAAAGGGGCATGCACCACCCTCCTTCATTATGGCAAATAATGGCAGCCCCCCCCCAGAAAGAAAAATTTGCCTCACAAGCCACAAAATCCTGGCTATGGGCCTGATTGCTCTGAGTTAATAATTATGCTAGGAGCTGTACATTTATTTATTTATTTATCTATCAAATGTATACCCTGCCGTCCCCGCCGAAGCAGGCTCAGGGTGGCTTACAGGGAAAAAAACCAAAACAGTATCCAATCAGACAGGCTTTCTGCAATAGGTATCCTGCGTTTCTAGCTCTTGAAGCGGCTTACAATCATTTAAAAAGAAAAAGAAACAGCTTGAAGAATAAAAGCTGTTTCAAAAAATGCACAGTAGCCACAGAAAGGAAACATACACACCGGCCAGACTACAGAACAATACTTTTTAGACTTATACTTATAGGAGCTGTGGTAGCTCAAGTGGTTAAGATGTTGAACTGCAGGCTGTGGAAGGTCGGTAGTTCAGCAGTTCGAGACCCGGGTGCCGCATGACGGAGTGAGCTCCCGTCTCTAGTTCCAGCTCCTGCCAACCTAGCAGTTCGAAAGCAAGAAATTGCAAGTAGACAAATAGGTACCACTTCAGTGGGAAGGTAACAACGTTCCGTGCGCCTTGGTGTTTAGTCATGCCGGCCACATGACCACGGAAACATCTTCGGACAGCGCTGGCTCTTCGGCTTTGAAACGGAGAAACTAGAGTCGGATTCGACTGGCTTTCGAGCAAGGGAACCTTTACCTTTATATGCCCCACTTTTCTCCAATATGGAGACCCAAACCAGCTTCCCCTCATTTTATCATCACAACAACCCTGTGAGGTAGGTGAGGCAGAGAGAGAGAGAGAGTCATTGGCCTAAGGTCACCCAGCAAGCTTCCATGGCACAGGGGAGATCCCTCACATGCCAGTCTGACATTCTAATCACTACACCAAGCCGGCTCGCACACCACCAGAGACGCAAAAAGCCATTTACATTCAATGTTCAAAGCAAGGATAGAGGGTGGGGAATCAATAGCTACAACAGAGAGGGGAAGACATTTGAGGCGGCAGAGATACAGACCAAGTAATAGGGTAGTACAGCAAAAGCCGAACAGAGCAAACCGGCTTTGAGAAACTGTGCTACAGCTACCCAGAATGTGCGCAGCATTCTCTATGGATATAAAACTGCATGCAATATAACGTATATTAGCTAAACCAAGTACTTTTGTGAAGCTGAGATTTCCAAGACAATAAAGAGATAATGAGTCTTTGTAGGCGGGGAACTCACACTTCAGCCATGGACTCACTTGTGCGGATCTTTCTTGAAACTCACATGAAGCTGGTTTATATAGTATTGGACCAAAAGCAGACTGGCAACAACAGCTTTCCAGGGGCTCAGGTAGAGGTCTTTCACATCACCTACCTGGTCTTTTTTCAACTGGAGATGCCAGGGATTGGACCTGGGACTTTCTACATGCAAAGCAGAGACTCTTCCACTTAGCCACAATCCGTCCCCAAAATAGTCCCCTTCTTCAAAGCAGTTCCCACTTTATAAGTAGGGACTAAGGGTGCCTGAACCCTCAGGAGAGTTAAAACGGAAAAGCAAAGGCACACTGATAGTATGAACAAACCCATCAGAAATAAAATGTTATCTCTCTGCTCCCATGCATGGAACCATATTTTTCAGCCCTGAATAAAACACCTAAGATTTAACCATTATTGTCAGAGTTGTGCAACAATTTGTGAATAAAGGCTTATAAGAGTGACACTTGTTTTTATAACTACAGCCCAAATTAGCCTCTGCATGCACTTTTAAATAGTAATCATGTTCCTGGTAAAGCAAAGGCTATGGGAGGCAGCGCACAGCTGCAGTTGTTCTTATTTCCCCCCCTGCACCTAAGATCTTCTCCTTATTTTGCAATTCCATGCCTCATTCACTGTCCAACAGTGCACTGAAACTAGATGGCTCATCTGGAACTGGTAGCATGTTAATCATTTAATTAAAGATTGGGGCCTGCCATGGTAATTCAGACCAATGGTCCATCTACCTCAGATTTCCTTTCTCAGACGCTGCCAAGTACTGAGGGTTTCAGGGGAAGCACAGAAGCAGCTAACGGCAATTAGAGAATTATAACCCTTGGTCGTCACTCACTTTGAGCTTCCAGCAGCCAGATATTTTGGCAAGGCTTTCGAAGGGCCAGATCTCGAGAACCTGTCTCTCCATTCAAACCCGGGAAGCTTCCCTTTCCCTGGGTATCTGTGCCTGACTTAAATGACAGGCAGCAAGGCAAAAGAACTCATGCCACCCATACAAAGCAGCATACTGTTTTTATCTTGGTGCTGAACGCTTGTGTTGCCTTTGTGTTCTTGGGGTTCTTGCTGCTTTCTTAGTTGCCTTGAGCCTGAAGAGGTAAAGCAGTATATCCTGTCCTTATATATAATTGAGTTTTGGCCCCACAACGTTCTATGTGCACCAAAATAGGTTGGCCGCATGAACTGCCCATCAGAAGCTGTGCCTGGGTCCCGCCCACAGAGCCAACATTCCCTTTACCTCAACAGCAGCCGAACGACCATTGAGCCATTAGGAGAAGATCAACGAGGAGCAGCCATGCCGTTTGTTAGGAGACCAGCGAGGAGCAGCCGTGCCGTTTGTTAGGAGAAGATCAGCGAGGAGCAGCCATGCGGTTCGCTTGCCATGCAGGAGGTAGGGTCTCTCTTCCAAACCCCCCAGCTGCCTCCAAGACCCCCCCCCCCCCCCCGTGCCGCTTCTCCCACCTGCTCGGAAAGCCGGACGGGCGCCAGAAGCCCTCCTGCGCTGCTTCTCCCACCCGCGCTTAGATTCTGGTGACTGGGGGGCTCCTCTGAGGGAAGCTTAGCCAATTATTATATGCTGTAGACCTAGTCACATTAGAGCCTGCTATAGGAGCTCCCCAGTCACCAGAATCTAAGCGCGGTAGCGTACGTCAAAAATTGTATAAGAACTAGCATTTTGAAATACGGCTTGCAGCACTTCATTCTAATGAAGAAATAATTACAGAATGACAAACCTGATGAAGGACACGCAAACGGATAGTGTACTAGAACTCCGTCGTTTGTCTGTAACTAGTACTGTATTACTTTGTATGTACTGCAAAGCTTTATATCGCATATTGTAGTGTTATTGTTGCAATCTTGTTAATAATTGAATTCTAAACATTGCATATAAAAACCAACAAATATTGTTTAATTGTACACGGTGATTTACTGTTTTACTGGCTATTCATCACCAGTGGCTGCTAGTCAGGGAAAAGTTAACACCCACACTGATTCGAATTGTATCCATTTGTGTTTCATGTAGTACTAGGATATGACTTCTGCTATTCCTTGCACTGCTTGATCTTGTTATGTCAATTTGTGCCAAAAAGAAAGGTCTTTGTTTCTCTGCTTATGTGTGTAAACCTGCCTGCTTTGGTGACCGTTTCATGAGACAGAAAGTGAGCTTTGACTCATGATTGCTTGTGACAAAATAAACATTAATCTTTAAGGTTACACAGTTCCAGTCTCCCTAGAATTAGTAGCAATAATACTTTTCTAAAGAGATCCACAGCTGAAAGTGGGAGCTACCAGAAGCTGTATGCTATGGAGCTCTAGATCTATTTGACAGGGTATCTTGTATGAGCAGAGGTTGAGCTGTACATTACCATGTAGGCTCAACTCAGATGTCATATTAGATGATCTGTAAACCAGGCTCTGGAAGATCAGAAACATGCTGTGGTCTCATGCACTGCTCTCCTCTCATCCAGATGAGCCCACCAAGTAATACCTGTATTTCTTTTTTTGTTTATTTCAGCCATAGTTTTTTTTTTCCTTTGACATTGAAACTGGGCAAACTACAGTTAGCACAAATCACAACTGATTCCAAATCATGTCATGCAAACTGTCTTCAAACCATGACTTCTGATTTGGAGACAAAGAGATATTCAAATACATGGTGACAGCGGCTAGAACTCTTTACGCAGCTTAACGGAAACTAGATGTCTCCCCCCTTTAGAAGAATGGGAAAATAAATTTGCTGAACATGCAGTAATGGCAAAATTAAAAACCTGTTTGAGAAACAGGTGTATTAACGAAATTTGAGGAGCGATGGAATGTGCATTATGTGTATTATGCTAAAAAGGTAAAGGTTTCCCTTGCTCGAAAGCCAGTCGAATCCGACTCTAGGGGGCGGTGCTCATCTCCATTTCCAAGCCGAAGAGCCAGTGCTGTCTGAAGACTTCTCCGTGGTCATGTGGCCGGCATGGCTAAATGCCGAGGCACACAGAACACTATTACCTTCCCACCAAAGTGGTACCTATTTATCTACTTGCAATTTCTTGCTTTTGAACTGCTAGAATGGCAGGAGCTGGAGCCAGAGATGGGAGCTCACTCCGTCATGCGGCACACTTGGGTCTTGAACTACTGAGCTACTGACCTTCCGGTCTGCAGCTCAGCGTCTTAACCTCTGAGCCTCACGGCCCTATGTATTATGCTAGCAGGAGACAAACTTAAAGTGAGAAAATATATACAAATATATGGTAATGAAATAGAAGTAGAATTAAAATCTGTTCCAAATGTAATATCACAGATACAAATGGGTTCTCTATATGAGACACACGGTAGACTTTGTTTTACACCATGATATACTACCTATCTATTAAAGGTTCTAATGAATATGAAGAAGTGGTGAAAATACGTTATATAGAATATGCGCCAGGGCTATTTTTGGGCAGGAATG
>NW_015167532.1:611050-649748 GCF_001447785.1 Gekko japonicus | reverse complement strand
CCACAACAGGCACCCTGTGAGGTGGGTGGGGCTGAGAGAGCTCTGACAGAAACTGCTCTTTGTCAAGGACAGCTGTGCCAGAGCTTGTGACTGACCCAAGGTCACATCAGCAGGTGCAAGTGGAGGAGTGGGGAATCAAACCCGGTTCTCCCAGATTAGAGTCCGCACACTTAACCACTACACCAAACTGGCTTGGTGTAGTGGTTAAGTGCATGGACTCTAATCTGGGAGAACTGGGTTTGATTCCCGACTCCTCCACTTGCACCTGGCTGGGTGACCTTGGGCAAGCCATAGTTCTGATAAGAGCTGTCCTTGAAAAAGAGCAGTTTCTGTCAGAGCTCTCTCAGCCCCACCTACCTCACAGGGTGTCTGTTGTGGGGAGGGGAAGGGAAAGGAGTTTGTCAGCCACTCTGAGACACCTTTGGGTAGTGAAGGGCAGGGTATAAATCCAATCTCTTCTTCTTCTTCTTTTTCTTTTTCCCCAGCCTGTCCAAGGGCCAGCTTGCCCGGGCACCCCGCAGCCACGGGGCGCCCAGGCAAGCCAAGGGAAGGCATGGGGTGTGGCCTAATAGGCTAATGAGATGTGCTGTCAGGGGTGTGGCCCAATATGCTAATGTGTTTCTGCTGTTGGGTGTGGTCTATTATGCTAATGAGTCCCTGCTGGGCTTTTTCGACAAAAAAAGCCCTGAATATGCCACAGTAATGATGAAACCGGTGTTGTAGTCAAAATAGATTAGTTATGAAGTTTGAAACTTAAAACCTAAATGATGAATACAATTGTGCCCCAACAGAAATAAGAACTATTGTATTTTATAGATAATACCTTAAAATTATAATGAAGGGGACGAAAGGGAAAATATTCTTTGTCCTGTACATGATGTAGTACATGGTTATCTTTGACAAACATAATTATGTTGTATAACCCTTTCTTCTTTTTTTCCTTTTTCTGTGCCATCAAGTTACAGCTGACATATGTGCCGATCCTGTAGGATTTTCAAGGCAAGAGAGGTTCAGAGGTGGTTTGCCGCTGCCTTCCTCTGCATAGAATTTTAGATAATAAAGGTTGAGCCCTGACCTGGGTAACCCTAGGCTAGCCCAGTCTCCTCAGATCTTGGAAGCTAAGCAGGGTCGGCCTGGCTAGTATTTGAATGGGAGTCCTCCAAAAGGACTGTCACTTAATTTCTCAAAAGTGGAAGTTTTAAGCACAAAGAAAACAAAGTCCAGGGTATAAGGAGCAACTTAAGGCACATTTGGGGTCTGGATACTGGCAATAGGATTTACAATGCCTTTTCTTTGCAGATTTACATGCCTTGTTACAAGCCCCTTCTAAGTTTCAGTTTTGGTTTGCAAATGTGATATCGGGGATGGGTACTGCTGTTTGATAAATATTTGAGAAATATTCCTTCTTGAGTGCAGAGAACTAGTTGTGCTGTTCTTTGGACCCCAGCCAAAAACTGGGCAATGTTATAAACCAGTGAAAACAAGGTCTTATAATGAAAAATGTTAGTCTGCCTTAAGACAAGGAATCAATATGAGTTTCACCAAACAGTGAGAATGAATGAATTGCTGGCATAAATGGCTTGCTAGTGAAGTTTTATGGGAGCTTTGTCAGAGACTTTATAGGAAGAAAAAGCATTTCAAAAGACATGCAAAAGCCAGAAAATTCTGAAAGATAGTATCAAAGCAGCAATAAATAACAGAAGTCTACAATGACCTGCTATGCAGTGTGATTCTGACACAAAGGAAAGGCAAGCTAATGGCCTAATCCTGAATGTTTCATTCAGCCTTGCTGAATTCAATGGGACTTACTTACTGGAAAGTATGTGGTACTGTGCTAACTTTTTTAATTTTTAATTTTATTTATTTACAAAATGCCGTGTTTCATTAGGGCCACCAAGACAACTAGCAGATTAAAAACATACATAATAAAAAGCACATTTTAAAAACTATTAAAAACAAACAAAAACAAATTAACCCCAAAGCTCGCTCACACACACACACACACACACAAAATAAAAACAACAATTAAAGCATAGGGCAGGAAGGAGGGATCACTGAAGGAATGCCAGATGAAATAGAAATGTCTTCATCGGCTGGCAACAAAAGGGATCAGACGAGGAGACAGAGTCACATAAGAACATAAGAGATGCCAATGTTGGATCAGGCAAATGGCTCATCCAGTCCAACACTCTGTCACACAGTGGCCAAAAGTACCAGGTGCCATCAGGAGGTCCGTCAGTGGGGCCAGGACACTAGAAGCCTTCCCACTGTTGCCACCCCAAGCACCAAGAATACAGAGCATCCCTTGCCCCAGACCAAGAGTCCCTATCTATACCTTGTGGCTAATAGCCACTGATGGACCTCTGCTCCATATGCTTATCTAATTCCCTTTTGAAGCCGTCCATGCTTGTAGCTGCCACCACGTCCTGTGGCAGTGAATTCCATGTGTTCATCACTCTTTGGGTGAAGAAGTACTTCCTTTTATCCGTTCTAACCCAACTGGAAGCCAGTGTAGATGGGCCAAGGCTTGAGTGCTATATGGTCCATTTGACCCAATATCCTGGCTGCGGCATTCTGTACCAAATGAAGTTCCAAACACTTTTCAAGGCCACCCCCATATCCAGCGCATTGCAGTAATCTAGTCTAGATGCAACCAGGGCATTTACCACAGTGGCCAGATCTTTTCTGCCCAGGAAAGGATGCAGTTGCCTAGCTATCAGGGTTCGATAGTCAGATCACACCACACAGCGCTTCATAAGAAGTATTCTGTCTATTGGTAGTTCGTAACTGTATAAGGGTCAAGAAGCAACAGTTAGAACCGGATATGGAACAACTGATTGCTTTAGCATAGGAAAAGGAGTACGACAAGGATGTATATTGTCACCTTGCTTATTTAATATATATGCAGAGTACATCATGCGAAATGCTGGCCTGGATGAATCACAAGCGGGAATTAAGATTGCTGGGGAAAAGATCAACAACCTCAGATATGCAGACGATACCACTCTGATGGCAGAAAGTGAAGAGGACCTCAAGAGCCTCTTGCTCAGGGTAAAAGAGGAGAGCGCAAAAGTGGGCTTGAAGCTCAACATCAAAAAAACTAAGATCATGGCATCCGGCCCCATCACTCCTTGGCAAATAGAAGGGGAAGTCGTGGAAGTGGTGACAGACTTCACGTTCCTGGGATCCCAGATCACCGCAGACTGTGACTGCAGCCATGAAATTAAAAGACGCCTGCTCCTTGGGAGGAAAGCGATGGCGAACCTAAACAGCATGATAAAAAGTAGAGACATCACCCTGCCAACAAAAGTCTGCATGGTCCAAGCAATGGTATTCCCAGTAGTCATGTATGGCTGCGAGAGTTGGACTATAAGGAAGGCCGAGCGCCGAAGAATAGATTCTTTTGAACTATGGTGCTGGAGAAGACTCTTGAGAGTTCCTTGGACTGCAAGGAGATCAAATCAGTCAATCCTCAAAGAAATCAACCCTGACTGTTCCCTGGAAGGCCAGATAATGAAACTGAAGCTCAAATACTTTGGCCACCAAATGAGAAGGGAGCACTCACTGGAGAAGACCCTGATGCTGGGAAAGATTGAAGGTCAAAGAAGACGGGGACGGCAAAGGATGAGATGGTTGGACAGTGTCATCGATGCAACGAACATGAAACTGAGCAAACTTCAGAGGACAGCGGAAGACAGGAGGGCCTGGCAGGATCTAGTCCATGGGGTCGCGAAGAGTCGGACTCGACTGTGCGACTGAACAACAACAAACTATGACACGTGAACTTATTTTGTCAGGAATAGCCCAAAGCAGCAGGGCACCCAGAGTTATACTAGTTTCAAAACACCCCACCCACCCCCATTACAAGCAGAAGCCAATGAGCACTGTGTGTGCGTGCAGGGAAAAGAGAGCGGGCAAAATAGGAGCCGTTTGTTCCCAGCAGGTCAGGAGCTGCTGGAACCCCAAGGTCAGAAAAGCAAAAGCAGATAACAACCCAGACAGGAGACATCCTTAGTGTGCCAGGCAGAGGAGAGGAGGGTCTCCCCCTCACACATTCCAGAGAAGGGCAGTGTTAACTGACACTAACCAGTCAAAGCTGGTAAAAGTCACTCCTGGCCACAGCTGCTATAGGGTTGCCAGCCTCTAGGTGGGGCCCTCTTTTACAACTGATCTCCAACTGACAGAGATCAGCTCCCCTGGAGAAAATGGCTGCTTTGAATAGTGGACTCTATGGTGTACCATGCCCCTCCCCTCCCCAAACCCCGCCCTCTCCTGGATCCACCCCCAACGTCTCCAGGTATTTCCCAACCCAGACCTGGCAACCCTACCTGCTTATCCAGCAGTAAGCCTGGGTCCAAGGATACCCCCAAACTACAGGCCTGTTTCTTCAAGGGAGGAACATAAGGAGGCTGCCTTCTCTTACTTCACAGTAGAGCCATCTCTGATTCTTGCTATACAGAAGGAAGGTGACATGGATCAATAGGATCTGGCATCTCCAGATAAAAAGAACTTAGGTATCAGGTGCTGGGTAAGTCTTTCATATGCCTGAAGAATAATGCTTGGAAAGCTATTTCACATCAGAATGCATTAATCTTGATGGACTAGTAGTCTGGTTCAGTATAAAGGGAGCTTCATATGTTCATACATGTTCAATAATTCAAGGCCTGGGTTACAGTCTATCCAACATCAGAGGATCAAGATAAATCTAAAAATCAACAGACTGCAGTGCTAAATGCAAAGCACTTTTTGTCTGTGCGCAAGGCTTCTCAGAATGGCAGAAAGGAAAATAAAACCTGTCCAGAGTTCCCTCTTGAATTTTCATGATTATTTTACACAGTGACCAACTGCCAAGTAGCGGAAACGGAACAGAAAGCTTTCCTGCCCTTTTACTGGACAATGTATGCCACTATTTAATTTTGCACTTGGCAATGAGATTTAAACTTGTTTGTTGCATTAAAATTAATATCACAAAACAGATTGGAGTCTTCTAGCTAGCACCTGGAATGGATGGATCTAAAAAACACTTCCCATTTCTGTAGCTGTGACTTAATAAAGCATTTACCTAAGGGGGGAAAGCATCAACCAAATTGATAGTCAATTCAAATAACATGCCTTGATAGCAAACAAAATGGTCTAACAAAATTTAAGAGTCTTTAACACCCACCCACACATGAGGGGAAGAGGTGGCTCACCAAAGATTCCTAGTAGCCGTTATGAACTCTTAACATGCCCTTCCAGCTATTACATATATCAAAACCACTGGAGGATGCTCCAGTACCGTTTATTCTGAATGAATTGAATTAATTAAAGACACTTATATGCTGCCACTTCAGAGGCCTGTTCAAGCTGGCTCACAACATAAAAGGTAAAATTATAAAACACAAACTCATTAAAACTAAAAACCGTTAAAATCAACCAATAAAACCCTGAAGCATTTAAAAACCCAGAAGAATAAAAACCCAGAAGCATAAAAACAAGAAAATACAGGCACTAAAGTTAGTGACCATTTGAGGCTATCTTAAGAGTTTCATCTCAAGAATTCATATGAAGCAAAACAGACCGCCTGTCATGTGTCTGAGGGAAGTAGCAGTGCTATCTGCATAGTTGGAGTGGAACGATATACCTTCCCACAAGCAAACTCTCATTGTCAGGCACGCCCTCAAAAACCCTAGACTGGCCAGTTAGTATAGATAAGAACAGCAATTAATCTTCTGCTATTTCCTGGGCAGCAGAGTAGAAGTTCCCTCCATTAACAAGAAACCTACTGCATATTCCATTCTAAAACATGGTCAGACTGATTCTGACATACTTAACTATGCACATCAATATTAAATATTATCCGGGGGACAGCGAAAGGGTTTGCTTTAGCCTGTCAAGTTCTCGATGGCTTGCACCTGGCACCACAGAGGTATGGACTCCTGAACTATGTTCTGAAACAAAATTTCAGGTATGCAAGAGCACTTTCTTACCAATAACGCCTGCTCATGCATCCAAGAGGTAACAGACAGGTGTTCTCAATGGCTGCCCTCGCAAATATGAAACTCCTTGCCCCGCCCCAGAATGCTCACCAAAGTCCAAGCATCTTCTGGAAGTGCTACAAGGGCCATTCTATACATTCACAGTAGCATACCTGGGTTTGTCCAATTGGGTGCAATGCTGGCAGATAGAAACATACATCTGGAAGGGACCCCAAGGGCCATCTAATCCAATCCCCCACACAATGCAGGAAATTCACAGCTACCTCCCCCCCCCATTCCCCCAGTGACCTCTGCTCTATGTCCAGGGGGAAGGCAAAAAAACCTCCAAGATCCCTGGGCCAATGTGGCCTGGAGGAAAATTCTATGAATCTATGAAGTGATTTTCCCCGGGGGGGGGGGGGAAGCTATGCTGGCTTCAATTGGGATTCAAGCTGCAATTCATAGAATCATTGAATCATAGAATGTTAGAGTTGGAACGGACCTTGCAGGTCATCTAGTCCAACCCCCTGCACTCTGCAGGAGCATAGCCGAAACATAGTCTTACAACATACCCGAAAGATGGTCGTCCAGCCTCCACTTGAAAATGTCCAGCAAAGGAGCATCCACTACCTCCCGAGGCAGTCTGCTCCACTGCTCAACCACTTTTACAGTTAGGAAGTTTCTCCTGATATTTAGCCGGTAATGACTCCCTTGTAATTTCCACTCATTAGATCTAGTCTTGCAATCCGGAGCAAGAGAGAATAGATCTGCTCCATCTTCTACATGACAGCCCTTCATATATTTGAAGACTGCAATCATGTCCCCTCTAAGCCTTCTCTTTCGCAGGCTAAACATACCCAACTCTTTCAGCCTTTTCTCATAAGACTTGGATTCCAACCCTCTCACCATCTTGGCTGCCCTCTTCTGGCCATGCTCGAGCTTGTTAACATCCTTCCTAAAATGTGGCGCCCAAAACTGGACACAGGACTCCAGGTGAGGCCTGACCACAGCAGAATAAATTGGAACTACCACCTCCTGTGATCTGGACACAATGCTTCTGTTAATGCATCCTAAGATTGCATTAGCTTTCTTCACAGCAAGAGAATGCTTAAATGCAATGTGATTTGGCCAAAGCACCCCCCTGCCACACACACAGACACACACACAGACACACAGACACACACACACACACTGTTATTAGCCCCAAAAGTGAAAAATGACAAGCATGAAGAAAGTGATTGTCTCTCCCCCCCCCCCCCAAGCTAACTATACACAAAGAAGACTTGTCTGGCAAAACCAGATTGGGGAGGAGAGGAATACATCCCTTCTTCCCTGCATTGTGGCATAAAACTGGAATCCATATTGGTGCTATTTCCCTTTAAAAACTTGGAAGATCCATTCACAAACACCACATGCAGCTTGGTCCTGAAGTCTGTACATTTGATGGAGCTCTACAGCCTTTCTATGCCATTTTGTATCCCATCCGTCCCCCAAAGAGCTCAGAGCAATGCATATGAGTCTCCCTTTATTTCACCCTCACAACCACCTTGCATAGGGTTGCCAAATCCGTCTTCCACCCCCAGCAGGGGACTTTGGGGGTGTTCCTGGAAGGGGCGGGGCATCCCCAACGTGATGACGTCACGTTGAGGACGTCTGCCACCCCCTCCCCCACCTGGCCGTGCACCGGATCTCCAGAAACAGCAGTTCCCTGCACTTAAAGTAGCCGGCAGCCGGCGTTTCCCCTTTAAGGGAAGCTGCGTTTCCCTTTTAAGAACGAAGCTGGCTTTTCCCTGCAAGCTTGCGGAGTTCGCGCTTGGGATGAAACATGGGTTGCACACCCTTAAAGGGAGAGAGATGGGTGGCTGTGGGTGTTGGGGGTGGGGCTTCCCCTGCTGGCCATCTGGCTGGCGGCAGGTAGAACCCCCCCCCAAAAAAGGGGGACCCCTGGCAAACCGGGGCGTTTGGCAACCCTAACCTTGCAAGGTAAGTTAGGATGGCAGAGCATGCACGACTGCCCCAGGACGGTTACCCTATGGGAACAGGTCTGATCTTGGGTTTCCCCAGTTCTAGTCCAATAAACTAACCACAGGACCACACTCACTGTAACCAGACCAACAGGGCAATACATCCTCACTCACAACCAGTGTATCTTTATGAGTGGCTTAATAGAATACATTGGTTTATGTGTGCATCCAAGATTCTTTATTGAGAAGTCTGGATACATATAACCATGTATCATACAGACACACTACACCAGGGGTCCTCACACTTTTAGAACCTATGGGCACAATTCTGACGCAATGTGATGGGCACCACACAGCCACAAAATGCGTGCCAGAAAATGGCTGCTGCAGCCGTTGAAGCCAGCTACGAAATGGCTACCCCAGTTTACTTTCAGTCCCACAGTGAACATCCTTGCGCTGGGCTGGCAGCTGCTTCCAAAGCAATGTTTGTTAAAAAAAAATCTGCCAAGCCAATCAAATCTCCAGTGGCCAATCAGGACCCTTGCTGGACAAAAGCCCCACCCAATTTCTAAAAATACTAGAAAAGAAGAAGAAGTGTTGGTTTTTATACCCCTGCTTTCCTCTACCGTAAGGAGTCTGAAAGCGGCTTACAATCACCTTCCCCTCCTCTCCCCACAACAGGCACCTTGTGAGGTAGGTGGGGCTGAGAGAGTCCCGAGAGAACTGGGACTGGCCCAAGGTCACCCAGCAGGCCTCGTGTGGAGGAGTGGGGAATCAAGCCCGGTTCTCCAGATTAGAGTCTGCCACTCTTAACCACTATACCAAGGGCATCACATATCGAGACCCTGCACTGCACTCATCAGGGAGCCCATGATGGGGTACACAATGTCTAATGTGAACTCAGTCGCAAACCTGAACTTGCCTTTTGAGAAACAAAGTCCATCTCATTTGTCCTGTCTGGGTGGTCAGACTTCACTTCATTAGAGTTCATCAAACTGAAACAAATGCCATGTTTAGGGGTGGTGTCCCCCCCCCCATCAGGTTGAAGCCAAGAGGGTGTAAATAAACACATTCCTCAGAACTACCTTTTTGCACAGTCTTAATGGAATAGCTATATTTTCTAATTTCACGTCGCCTGCCAGCAGAGCCTGCAGGACTTGTAATAAATCACAAGATGTACTTGATAACTCCAGGTGAGAAAAACTAATTCTGGAACAAAACAAAACCTATTGTGGAACCCTTCTGGGAACTGCACCAGCTCTAATGCAGCCTTCTACTCCCCCCCAAGTGACACTAGAACAAGTGCCCAAAACCCCATTAGATGGGCTCAGAAATTAAGATCAATGGCATAACTTTAGGGGAGCAAAGAGAATGAATCACGGCTTCTTAACAGGAACCAATTAAGTATGTACATTGGTCTCTATACACTTTTATGTTTAATTGCACAAAATTACTTTCTGTGCTATGGGAATAACCACAGAGGACTCTTGTAATGTTGCACTTGCCAAAAGTGAAGGTTTGGCTCTAGTTTTTCTGGCTCCTGTGCAAAGAAAACACTCACTTCCATAACAGGGATTTACAAAGAAAGAGTGTCATGATCCAAGGATGCTGGAACGAACAATTCTCCAAGTTTTGTAAGCAGCAGAATCATTTATATCTTTGCATGCCCAGAAAAAAGCAACAAGCTCTTCCCAACATTTGTATATTAGGCCTCACTACATATATGGAGCTGCAGTGGCTCAAGTGGTTAAGATGCTGAACTGCAGGCTGTGGAAGGTCAGTAGTTCAGCAGTTCGAGACCCAGGGTGCCGCATGACGGAGTGAGCTCTCGTCTCTAGTTCCAGCTCCTGCCAACCTAGCCGTTCGAAAGCAAGAAATTGCAAGTAGATAAATAGGTACTGCTTTGGTGGGAAGGTAACAGCGTTCCGTGCACCTTGGTGTTTAGTCATGTCGGCCACATGACCATGGAAACGTCTTCGGACAGCGCTGGCTCTTCGGCTTTGAAACGGAGATGAGCACCGCAACCCTAGAGTGAGATTCGACTGGCTTTCGAGCAAGGGAACCTTTACCTTTACCTTACACCTCTACACAAACAGGAAACTATGGTTGACCGAAGTAGTCTAAACGACAAAAACACAAGTATGGAGAACTTTGACAAGAACTTTTAGCAGCATTTGTCCATAACTTCTTCACTCAAAGAGTGATTAACACATGGAATTCACTGCCACAGGAGGCAGCAGCGGCTACAAGCATGGACAGCTTCAAGAGGGAATTAGATAAGCATACGGAACAGAGGTCCATCAGTGGCTCTTAGCCACAAGGTATAGATAGGAACTCTCAGGCTGGGGCAAGTGATGCTCTGTATTCTTGGTGCTTGGGGGGAGGGGCAAGAGTGAGAGGGCTTCTAGTGTCCTGGCCCCACTGGTGGACCTCCTGATGGCACCTGGTATTTTTGGCCACTGTGTGACGAGTGTTGGACTGGATGGGCCATTGGCCTGATCCAACACTGGCTTCTCTTATGTTCCCTTATGTTCTTATCATGCCTTAAGCACGTTATGAGAACTCCCCATTACTCACCTAGCTGGAGAGGAAAAGTTGTGCTTTAATATACTGTGATTCTAATCCAATTTAGCAAGTGATCAGGCATAACCAGACAGTGGTATGTACTGTAGCCTAATTAAGAATAAAAATTATTTTAAAAAATAAAATATACTTCAGAGCACCTCACAGGTTAGTGAATAATTTTTTTTACCATTTTTATAATTGGAAGAGGCATTGGAAATTCCCAGACAATTTTTTAAAACGATAAACAGGAGTGTAGGAGAGGCTCAGTGTGAATTGGGTTTGCAGTAAAGAAATAAACAGATGTGTCATTCATCTTCCGCTCATATTATTTTGCATACTTAATCACCCCCATCCTGAATTTCCTTTTGCCATTGGGATAAAGGCACCATACCCTGTGGTTGGCTATTTACCATTAAAAAGCAGGGGAGAGCCTAGTGACACAACATCTGGTTTAGTCTGACCCTTAGAAGCATCCATAGGTGGTCCCAGTAACCTAGAACAAAGGACCACTATTAATGAAGAAAACAAGAACTTTAAAAACCTAGCACATATACACATTTGCATGTTAAAGAAGAAAACTATTTATACAATTGAGAGCCAGTTTGGTATAGTGGTTAAGAGTGTGGACTCTAATCTGGGAGAACTGGGTTTGATTCCCTACTCCTCCACATGCAGCTGCTGGTGTGACCTTCGGTCAGTTACAAGTTCTCTCAGAGCTGATCTCTCAGGAGCAGTTCTGTCAGAGCTCTCTCAGCCCCACCTACCTCACAGGGTGTCTGTTGTGGGGAGGGGAGGGGAAGGGAAAGGAGATTGGAAGCCACTCTGAGACTCCTTTGGGTAGTGAAGGTCAGGGTATAAACTCAATTTCTTCTTCTTCTTAAGGCACTCACTCTGGAGCTGTACCCTTGAAATCAGTATTTTTCTACTAGTTTATCACCTCTGTCCTGGTGTCACAGAATGCTAATTAATTAATTAATTAATTGTTGTATGGCATTGTATGTAGTAAAGCTAGAAGGTCCGACAATTGTCTGGCAGCCAGAGTTCTAGCTCTTTTAGCATTATGCACCACTAGGTGGCGAGCTAGACTTCTTTTTAAGGCAAGAGATGTTTCAGAGGTGGTTTGCCATTGTCTGCCTCTGCATCACAACCCTGGAACCCCTGGGGGGGTGTCGCCCTTCTAAATACTAGCCAAGGCCAATCCCACTTTGCTTCCAAGACCTGACAAGATCAGGCTTGCCTGGGCTATCCAGGTCAGAGCCACAGAATGCTATGGAAGCTGGACAGGGAAGCTAATCCTAAACAGGCCAAGAGTTAAGAACATAAGAACATAAGAGACACCAATGTTGGATCAGGCCAAAGGCCCATCTAGTCCAACACTCTGGGTGTGTTCAGACGCGGCATTTGTAACGGAATAGGTGACGATTCCAACCGGTGTACTTACCGGCGTTCACATGGCGAACATCTGCCTCCCGTCCCTAACCGTTACAAAGCCGTTTACACCATTGTACTCTGCCACTAGGTCCCAAGTGGTGGTAAACAGAGTGCAACGGTGGCTTCCGATACAAACCGGCGTCTGATCGCTCTCCACCGGTGCCTAGCCACTTCCGTCGGAAACCTGAGGCTTCCGGCTTTCCCCCGCCATTTTTTTTTACCTCTAAGCGATATGCGCTCAGGCAAAGCTTCGCCCCGAGCGTTTGTGAAGAGAAAAAAAACACCTTACTTTACCGTCCCGGAGGAGTCCGGGACTACAGGGAGGCCAGGTTGGGCTTTAAACTTTAAAGGTAAGTGCTTACCTTTAAAGTTTAAATGTAAGGGGGGGTTGAGCATGCGCAAAAATCGCCATTCTCTGAATGGCTGCCTGTGCGCATGCTCAAACAGTCCTTAAAAAAAAAAAAAACGCCGACGCCCGCAGCGTGTGAGCGGGCGTCCAACGGAGGGCTCCATAAAATGGAGGGTGAGTATGAATGCGTTTCTGCCGGCAGAAACGCTCCGTCTGAACGCACCCTCTGTGTCACACAGTGGCCAGAAATACCAGTGCCATCAGGAGGTCCTCCAGTGGGGCCAGGACATTAGACGCCCTCCCATTGTTGCCCCCCCCCAAGCACCAAGAAGACAGAGCATCACTTGCCCCAGAGTCCCTATCTATACCTTGTGGCTAATAGCCACTGATGGACCTCTGCTCCATATGCTTATCTAATTCCCTTTTGAAGCCTCCATGCTTGTAGCCGCCACCACCTGCTGTGGCAGTTCTGGTTGGTTTTCATCCACTGTGAAGTCACAGCTATGGCCTACTTCCAAAACATTCAGTTTTAGGAACTCAGACTCTGTGCCAAGAATAATGCTGGGTGCTGAAATCTGTATACATTATGCCAACGAACAAGTCTGCATGTTTTTGCTTGTTTTGCACAATTATCCTGCTTCTACCAGGCAAGAGAAAAGATAAAGAGCTCTGCAGAGCACTGATGCTGTATTCAACAGGGCAAAGGAAATTATATTTATCCTGTTCTTTTGGCTTCGGAGACTCACGAGTCTCCAGATACTTTCAAACCTTCACACCCAAAAGGGCTAGATACTTGCTCTAAAAGACACTGGAAATGCATGTTTCACATGGAAACTGAATTGTGTGCCCATGACCGCATTCCAGCCCTGCATAAAAACAGTAGAGCACATTACACAGTGCAGCACTACATTCAGTCAGCTACTTTGCAATAGTTTATAGCCTCTATTATCGGGGTCCCCAATGCGATGCCTGTGGGAGCGATGGCACCTGCTGACACCTTTTCTGGAGTCCCCCAAGTGCTTTTAGAAAGTGGGTGGGACCAAGTGTGGCTTTTGTCCAGTAAGACTTCTGATTGGTCGCTGGAAATTTGATCGGCTGAGCAGATTTTAAAAAGAATGTTGCTTTCCCCACAGCTGCCACCACAGCACAAGGATCTTTGCTGTGTGATTCAAGGTAAGCTGCCGCAGCGATTTTGTGGCTAGCTCTGCCTCATGTGGCGGCCATTTTGTGGCTGTGGCCACCACGCTGTGCCAGAATTCCAAAGGTGCCCACAGGTTCTAGATGATGTGCTATATATTCTGTGCTATACTTACACAATGGCAAGAAAAGCATCCCTACTTTCATGTCAGCAGTCAGTTTAAATAAGCGCAAGGGGGTTTTTTAAAGGGAAAAATCCCAAATATTGACAGTCAATATGTATGCATGAAAAGAATGATTTCATACCCGCAGTATTTACTACTGAAACTGGCACAGGCAGACAGCATCACCACCGGAGGGTGCTCAAGCAGTTCCTAAAAATGTACTCTGATGTTTTTTTCCCACCTTTCCCTTGAACACGGGGTTGCACTGCAGTAGTTTAATTCATTCAATTTATGCCCCTAACCTATAGAATGAGAAACACTTTCAGCAAAACAGCCCCTGAGCCACTGGAGTTTCAGGTAAGAAGAATTTGCATTGAAAGTCATTTCTTGAGAGTTATGCTGCCAAGTGTCCTCATTTGGCTAAAGAGATATTTTAACACCTCCCCCCCCAAAAAATGGAACATTGCTGCCATGTTTCTCTTTCTGCAGCAAATCATCACAAATTCAAACTCAGGTTGTGCATAAACATTCCCTTCAAATCCTGTGAAGCAAAACATTTCAAGTTGCCTATTAGATTGTTTTCGCTACAAGCTATTCTCGAATAATGGGGGCATATGAATTGTATCTGCCACGAGGAGGAAACAGACACGAGATGAGTCCCTATGGAGGCCCGTACAGAAAAGCGAGTAGTACAAAACAGTAAAATGGAATGGACAAGGTAATGATTTTAGAGAAGTGCGGAGACATAACCTGATGTAGAGGGGAAATCGAGCCAGTTTATATTTTCTCAATAGCTTCTCGTCTGCACTCAGTTTGGTTGCATATATCATGTGTGTACACCTTTGCATAGAAATTTGAAGATGTATATATTATGCTGTGTAAAAAAAAAACCCATACAGAAAGCTACCACATGGAAGTGAGACTACACCACTCTTGCTAATAGTTCTACAAATGTGTTTAAACTGTTTGCAGCGTTCTCAAAGGACAAAAGAAAAGAGTGGTAACTGCAGCACTGAAACTAGGCCAGTAGTGTACCAAACCCAAAATTTAATCCTCACTTGAGAGTACCTCCTATATGCAGTTCTTACAGGCCCTTAGAGAGCTCTCTTTCTCAGGCTGGTTATCTGAAATCCTTATACTAGAAATGCTCTGATTCTAAGGATTTTAAACTCTCTGTGTGGAGTCCATGCTAAGTTCAAGTCCACAGGCATAACTGTTACAAGGGCATGGCTACCTCTAGTACAGAGGTACCTTTTGCATTGTTGGACAAGGAAAGAATCTTTCTTATATGCAATTTTTCTAATTAAATGTGAGTTACAAATAACCAATGAAATTGGAATAAACAAAGTAGAAAACAACCAACAAAGGATAAAATATGCATTCAGTTAAACAGTGGACAGGAGATCAAAATTAAAATGTCAAAAAACAACAAAAGCACTGGTCAGCAAATTGGTTTAGCCTGACACCTTAGTGACAGTAGTATTGGTGCTTCACAAATCTGTCTGGGGACAGTCTTCCAGAAACAGTGCACACCACGGAAAAGACTCTCACTCCAACTACCTACCTTCCACCTAATTTCTGACTAGGTGGCACTCTTCAGAAGAAAGGTCTCTGATGCAGATCTTAGAAACTGGGCAGCTTCATATGGGAGAAAGAAGACCTTCGAGTGCCCTGTTCCCTTCCTGTTTAGCACTTTATAACAAGGGTGGGCACTTGGTTGGAGCCAGCATGGCATAGTGGTTACAGAGTCAGACTTGGATCATGGAGACCTAGGTTTGAATTGCGACTCTGCCATTGACAGCTGCTGGATGACCTCGTGCCAGTCACAAGTCCTCAGACTCTAACCTAACTAGCAGGGTTGTTGTGAGGATAAAATGGAAGTAAAGAGGACAATGTAAGGTGTTTTGAGTCCCCACTGGAGAGAAAGGCAGGGTATAAATGGAGTAAGTAAGTAAGTAAAGGTCACTCAGGAGTGACTAGTCTCTCCAAGCTATTAAAAGTAGCTCTCTGCCCCTACTCTGGTGCCACTGTAAGCACTTTCTTATAGTTCCCTTTAAAACTACCACATCAGCTTTTATCCTCTTTCTCTTACATGCAACTTGGGAGGCAGTGCATGCACGCACCTTTGCACAGGATCAGGAAATGATAGCACAAACACTCTCTCCCACCCACCTCTGATTGCTTCTCCATCTTACGTACCTACACGCAACCCTTGACCTGGACCAGAAAGGAGCACGTTATCAGCTCTTTCCCCGTGCACCAAAGCTGCTATTGGCCTTGCCCAGGGAAACATACAGGTAACTGTATATTTTCCCTTTGCAGAACAAGGTAGAATTGGGGTAGGGGAGAAGAATGGTTTGCTTTGGGAAAAGAGCAAATGAAAGGTTTTCCTGCCTGAGCACTGCAGACTTGCTCTTCAAACACTGTAAATTTTGTCCAGGCCACCATTTTGTGACTGGTAGCTCTTAAGGCTCTAAAAAAACACAAATTAAATAGTTCCCAAAAATGTAAAGTCTGCTTCTCCTACTTTATAAGGTCAAAATCATCAGTGTGGTTCAGCAACACGCACTTAGGAAAGGAACCAGGGTTGCTAGGTTGAACCTGGCAACTGGTGCGACAGTTGGGAACAGGGACGGGGGAGCCGCAGCTCAAGCATGATGACGTCACTTCCGGGGGGAAATCAGTAAACTCATAGAGTTTCCAGTGATTCCTAGACCTACTGCCATTGTTTCTGGGTTTTCCTCAGAAGCGACATCATCGCATTCGCAATGCTGGTGTTTTTGTTTTTGTTTTACTTTATCCCTGCTGCTTCGAATGGCAGCGAGCTACAGGAGCTAGGGCCAGGTGACTGGGAGCCCTAGAAGAAACAGCATGCATGTCAGGTAAAAGGAGCGGTTCTTCTATCCATCCTCTCAAAGTCTAGAAAGCAAACTTTGCTCACTTCCCCAACAGATGTTCTCAAACCTCAATTGGTCCCATGCAGCAACAGACATTAAGAACCTTCACTCCCACAAATCCAAATGTTTCTGTGAATGAAGCCAGTTTACAGAAGCATTGTAAATATTTTCTAGTGGTTAAGATGCTGAACTGCAGACCGGAGGGTCGGTAGTTAAGCAGTTCGAGACCCGACTGCCGCATGACGGAGCGAGCTCCCGTCTCTGGTCCCAGCTCCTGCCAACCTAGCAGTTCGAAAGCAAGAAATTGCAAGTAGATAAATAGGTCCCACTTCAGTGGGAAGACAACAGTGTTCCATGCACTTCAGTGTCTAGTCATGCCGGCCACATGACCACGGAAACATCTTTGGACAGTGCTGGCTCTTCAGCTTGGAAACGGAGATGAGCACCGCATCCCTACAGTCAGATGTGACTGGCTTTCGAGCAAGGGAAACCTTTAACTACTCTCTCCGGCAGCCTCTGGCCCCCCCTGAAAATCCACTCTTGAGGATTAGGGGACTGAATGCCATGAAACATAGGAGGATTCAAAAGAGGACAACTCTGCAACCTTCAGTCTTGTGCTCTTGGGACAAAACTGAACTTTGTGGAGTTTGTGTGGCATATTGTTTGAAAGGGTCTGCTCAGAAGCAGCTTTTTGTAGGATCAGGGACTACTGTGGGAAAGGGGAAGGCACTAAAATGGCTTCCTCCACAGAACCACTGGATTCAGCCCATTGATCTATACTTAAAAAGCCGTAAAAGCAGAAGCAAAAGGGAGCTACACTTCTGCCCAGTGTGCAAAGTGAGAAATCATTGCTCTTGCACATAGCTGATATCTACAAGTCCTTTTCTTTGAAGGTTCTATCTGATGGGTACACATTTATGAATCTTTTAATGTGCAGAAATGTTAAAAAAATGCCACATTTCTTTATCCCAGGACAGGCAAACTAAAAGAACAGGAGCAAAATAATTGTTCAGAGGATGGTTGGAGGAGGGGGGGGGAAGCTTGAGAGAGAAAAAAATATATGAAAATGAGGGCAGCTATATAGCCATTTCCACCATCAGATTACTGGTTATCTCTGTCCAATTGGCTTTCAGGAAAAAAGTGACGGAGGAGATAATTGGGTTTTACATGTTCAATATATTGAAAATTCCAAAGAGGAAAAGTACAGTGGCCCTTAGGATACAAAGCAATAGGACACTAGGCATACCTGAACGCATTTATTTACTTCATCCTGTTGATTGAGTTGACTATGTAACTCAACTTGAGTCTCACTGAGAAAGGTGGACTGGACTATAAATAACATAAACAAAATAAATTTATAGCGTGGCTTCTCACTGGGACTCAAGGCAGACTGCAATTTTTAAAAACCATGCAGTAAGAACAGTGTAACATATACACCTCCCAACATTAGAAAACATTGCCCTAAAACACGGGTGTCAAATATGCGGCCCGGGGGCCGGATCAGGCCCCTGGAGGGCTTCTATCAGGCCTGCAGTGGAACTGGCTGTCTTCTGCTTCTTCTTCCAGTTCTGCTGCTGCTGCTGCATCATCGTAGGTTTGCAGCTTACAGATACACACCTGAACAGCATGCTCAGGATTGCAACAGCACAGACATTTTGATGCAACAATTCAGAGCAAGAGGTGTCAGTGATCAGACACTGTTAAATAAACAAGATATTGCAAGAGTGTTAATGTTTTAAGCATGATTTTATTTTAAGTTAAAAAATCCCTTTGTGTTTGTATCCTTTATAAAGTTTATATCTCCGCTACCTGGCATTCCATTTTATGACACACATGGCCCGGCCCAACAAGGTCTCATTTATGTCAGATCCGGCCCTCATAACAAATGAGTTCGACACCCCTGCCCTAAAACACAGTGTAACACAAACAAGTAAAGCAGGAATTACAGTAAAACAATGCAGTGACACATATTACATGCAATCAACAATGTAATAAACCTGGATGACAAAATTAGAGAATACTGCAATAAAATACGGCAGTAAAACACAGCATAACATAGCATAAAAAGCACAGCACGAGATTGGACTTATTATTATTGCACACAGAAGAACTCCACAGACATTGCAGAACTACAAAAGCGATAAGGCCAAGGCTCACCATTTGTTATGGCAGGAAAGCAAAGGGCAGTTAGTTGCCTGAGAAAGTGATTAACAGTATGGGAAAGGGGGAAGAAAGAGTTAAAGTCATAGTTTTCTGAAAGCATGCTTCTCTCCTGTTCTTACGTTATTGTCCTCAGTAGGGATTTTGTGACTCTTTTAAATCTGTTGCACTCCAGTTACTATGTGGGCCTGCCCTACTTCTGTCCAAGAAAACAGAAGGCCTAGAAAAATGATCCCCTCCTCCTAGCAGGTTATTACAGTGGGCCAAGATTTATTAGAAGGCCTGGAGCAAAGTATCTCAGGCAGTACAGTAAATAGAACTGATTGTGTAAAGGTTAACAAAAAAATTACAGACATCCAATTTCATCAACGCAGCTTGCGGAGAAGATTAATTTGAATCAGCTCTCCTTTCTTGTAACGATGGGTGGGCAAGCCCTTCATTCTTATAATAATGGTTTTCTTTTCTGACTTCAGCACATTTAGCAAAGATAATGTGTGTGTTTGTTTAAAAAGGACAGGAATGTTTGTGAGAAAGGTAGAGATTAAAGGTTCAAAATGTGGAGGTCACTGACATTCATTCACAGTTCAAAGCTTTTCATTGTCTAAATAGGAAAAGGTACCATAAAATAAATGAACCCTCGCAAAAGAAGTATTAGCATAAGCTGATACAGATAGGTTATTTGTATCTTTATTATGGGTGTTTAATATTATCAGGATAAAGCAAGCGCACTTTTGATGTGTATGAGATGAAACTGAACTGGTCCCAGTTGTCAAACTGTCCATATTACTGGCTTAAAACTACTTTGAATTGACATTCTCTCTTCTCAGGGCATTCTGGGATTGTGATTCTGTAAAAAGGTCGATGGATTTATCGCAAATGATACTAAAAACCCTTACTGACTTATGATTCCCAAGGTGCTCCAGGGTATTTATATTTAAAACATTTTAAGCCACCTCTCTACCTTAGGGAACTCAAGGCGGCTTACCATGTAAATAGAATATAAAACAAAAACTATACAAAACACAAAAGAGGCCACAAATTTAATGGTGAATACCCACAAGGGAAAGGACTTTCTGGAGTGGCATTTTGCTTGTGGAGCTCGCTCCTTGCAGAAAACCACCCAGCACCTGCATTTTTGTATTTTAGGGAATAGAAGATATTTCTGTTCTCCCAGCGACAATCTGGTAACAATTAGTTTCTTTTTAAAAATAAGCAGGGCTATCTGTAACAATCAAAGGTTATCTAAATAAGAAAATACATCTCTTTTGGTATGTGGATTTATCAGTTGCTGCTGCTATTTTTTTGTTAATATTACCAGTTCTGCTGAAATCTAGTTACTGTGTTTTAAGGATTTTATTACATTTTTAATTTCTTGCCCCTTTATGTGAAACTACCTTGAGAAACTCAGTTGGGAAGATAGATCCAGGTGGTCAGCCAAGTTGGGTCTGTAGCAGTAGAACAAATTTAGAGTCCAGTGGCACCTTTAAGACTAACAAAGGTTTATTCAAGGTATGAGCTTTCATTTTTCAAATACATTGGAATGGTAGGTAAGGTTCAAACTTTTGGACAGGGACTGAACAGCAAATTAGCATTTAACATGATGATGTTTTAGATATGCAAAGTCAAAAATAACAAGCTAAGGTTATAAGGTCCACAGATGAATGTCTAAAGGTGTCTTTTCTAATTGTGGGTAACAAAATGAGAATCTCCATTCTCTCCTCCCAGGCATGGAGATCACTTAACAGCACTTTTTGAGGTGGATGCAATGTCATGTCAGCAAAACATCTCAATATTCCATGCATTACATTCACTATTCTTAAAAAGAAATACACTAAAATACAGAGGATGTATAGTCCTTCTTGTTGAGAATACATATCTGAGGAATGAATGAGTTAGCATATGTAATGAGATAAGAAACCAATATCCCTGTTGAGTCCTGGGGAGGTTTTTGTTCCAAGTGTTGTAATAACTTTTAATTCAGCAATCTCCCTTTCCATTCTGTTCCTGAAGTTCCTTTGTAATAATACAGTTACTTTGAGGTCACCCTTTGAATGTCCTGGAAGGTTGAAATGTTCTCCTACAGGTTTCTCAGTCTTTTGATTTCTGATGTCAGATTTGTGTCCATTTATCCTCTGGTGCAGGGTTTGTCCTGTTTGTCCTATGTAGAGAACCGAAGGGCACTGTTGACATTTAATGGCATATAACATATTAAAAGATGAGCAAGTAAATGAGCCTCTGATGGTGTAGTTGATGTTGTTAGGTCCAGTGATTGTGTTGTCTGGGTGTATGTGGCCGCAAAGTTGGCATGGATTTAAATGAAAAGTAGTGTTCAAAGAAGAAGAGATTGGATTTATACCCCGTCCTTCACTTGGAGTCTCAGAGCGGCTTACAAACTCCTTTCCCTTCCCCTCCTCACAACAGACACCCGGTGAGATGGGTGGGGCTGAGAGAACTCTGACACAGACTGCTCTTTTTCAAGGACAGCTGTGCCAGAGCTTGTGACTGACCCAAGGTCACATCAGCAGGTGCAAGTGGAAGAGTGTATAAACTTTAAAGAGGGGAAAGTATTAAATCGTCCTAACTTCAAACATGTTAGCTGTAGTACACAGTGTTCATACTTAAATGAGAAGGAAAATGTTTTATATTCCAGCAAGATTTTTCTTCTAAATATAGTTTATCAATATTTTATTCCCTTCATACTCATTGATTTTTTTTCCCAAGAGAAGACAGAAACTCATTCATCATAGCCAACTCAAATGCCTTCAACATTTTATTTTTACTTGATAAAGAGTCAATTTAGAAAAAGAACCATTAGTTTGCTAATAAAAATACTAATGGCTAAGTGCTTCTGTTGAAGGGCTATTTTCCCCCCATGGACAGTGAAAATTGTGCTGTTTAGCTATTCATACAGTTTCAAAATAATATACCTAAATTAAGCCTATAAAACATTACAGGTTCAGAAGAAAATCCTTGCAACAAATAACTTTTCCTCCCAGTAGGGTTGCCAAGTATATCTTCGCCGGGAGCGGGGGGCTCCTGGCTGGCGTCCTGCGTGCGCGCCGCACGCACGTCACCCGGAAGTGACGGGAGGATGCCAGGCACGCTGGGGGCAGGGCCACGGCCATATAAGGGAAAACCATAGAGTTTTCCCTTGTATGGCCATGGCCCCGCCCCCAGCGTGCCCGGCGTGCACGTCGGGGTGGAATTCCCCCCAGGGCCCAATCCGGTGGCGCCGGGGAACGGGCCTCTGAGGTGGGGGTTTCCCCGCCCCCCCGGGGGGACTTGGAAACCCTTCCTCCCAGTTTGTGAACCTCTTCTGCTATGGCCCTCCTTTGTTCCAGGAAAAGAGAAAACTGACAAGTAAAAGACTTTCAGCTTTAAAAAAACAACAACTCAGGGCCATTTCTAGGGCTGCCAACTTCCAGGTGAGGCCTGAAGACCTCCTGGAATTATAATGGACCTCCAGACTACAGAGATCAGTTCCTCTGGAGAAAATGGCTGCTTTGGAGGGGGGGGACTCTACGGCATCATATCCTGCTGAGGTCCCTTCCCTCCCCAAACCTGGCCATTTCCAGACTCTACCCCCAAATCTCCAGGAATTTCCCAAGCATGAATTGGCAACCCTAACCATTTTTCTCCCTTTTTGCCTCCTCTGCCCTCAGTAATTCTTCGATTACTGATGAATGTCCCCTGTTCATTCAGATTTGTATCACCCATTTTGTTATATCCATACAAGAAGTAAAAGTGATAGATATCCTTTATACTGGGTTCTCAATCCCTATAAGTGCTAGAACAACTATGAACTATCCAAGCCCAGTAAAACTGCCCACAAAGTAGACATGGAAACCAAATACATGTAAGGTGAACCTTCATGATCATTAAGCATAGGACTAATTATCCATTAGAAATTTGTCTATGTTATTCATTTATTTTCAACACTTTATGCCCAATCAGGGCCACCAAGGTGGCTAACACTTAACAAGCACAGTAAAAAATACATCTTAAAATCAATTAAAAATCAAAGCTAAAAATCAAAATACCTATTTCTCAACATGGTCAAATCTGTGAATACTGACACATGCTTCTATAAACCTGAAAAACATCCCAGATTTGTAAAAAAAAAAATGAAATATGGGAAAAAAACAAGAAACAGCTCCTGCAGATTTAATAAATGAATGCCCTTCCAGTGGCAACCTAGGTAACCACACAGTATTGCCAGCCTTCAAGCCTTGGTTTCTGCCAGTAAAAGACAGGGTGAGGGGCAGGACACTTTCCACGGCTGTTTTGGCCTCTGAGGGAGGATTCATCAGTGACAAAGCCAGCAGCAACCACCAGACAACTTGACACCATACAACCCCTATGATTCACCAAAATGTGGCACAGTGCCTACGATACATACATGTATAGGTTCCAACTCGGCAATAGGAATGCTACCCTTTGAGTGTTCCTGATGGGACTATATTACTACAGGGATGGAACTATATCACTACTGTGTTTAAGGGGCAGAAATGTGTATAGACAGCAGCTCAGGACAGCACCCTTTGATGACAGAACATGAAAAAGTCAGCATGTTTGCATGTGTGCAAAGGCCCTGTATGCATACATCTCTTAGGAGGTGGGAGGACATAGGCTTCCTCAGGATTTGGGGTATAAAGCTAAAGACCTGTGGAGGGAGAAAAGAAAGTTGAAAGGGTTGTTCTTTTTATTCCTAATACTGCTGATTGACACACAAAAGTGATAAACATTCATATAGCATTTCCCCTAATTGCTCAAATTCTGAGCAATCCATACAACCACCTATCATACATCAGTATCATCCCCATATGATGGATGGTGGATTGGTACACTGAGTCCAAGAAATAGCGATTTGCCTAGGGATACCCAGTAAGTCCAAAGCTGAACTGAGATTTAAACCAGCCCCCCCCATTTTGTAACTGGTGTCATTATCTATTATAATTAGGGCTGCCAAGTGGGGGTGGGGGGCGGGTAAACCCCCGCTATGGAGGCCCGTGGAATCGGGCCCTGGGGGGAACATGCGCGTCACCAGGAAGTGACGTTATGACGCCGGGCACGCTGGGGGCGGGGCCACGACCATCCGAGGGGAAACTCTATGCTTGTATCTTCCACAGAATGCCGTCAGACATACATTTTCACATATTATGGAAAACTGGGTCAGTGTCAAAGATATCTGGAGTGTTCTTCTCTGGTCTTGGATTCTGTTCTGAGAAACGGTGCTACCCCATAGGAACCGAAAAGGTTACTTACGAACCAATATAGAGCCAATTACTAAAACCTCTATGCATAACCTAAATATTATCAAAAATACAAGTATTTATTTTTAAATGGTTAAAAACAATAGGGGCCCACCGGTAGCCTCATTACAGCATAAAAATGCAATGTATACAAAAGGGAACCATTGCAACCCGACATGTTTTTGGCCCGAATTGGCCTTCTTCAATGGTCAAACAACGTCTGTACACTAATGCTCATGATACAATAGTAAAACAATATACAAAGACAATATAAAAGTTGATATAGGACCAAGAAAGGAGTTCTGTGAAAAGCATTATATATTGTTTTTAGTAATTGACCCTATATTGGTTCATAACTAACTTTTTTGGTTCTTGATTCAATTCTTTTTGGTTATTTATTTATATATTTATATTTATTTATTTAACTTTTACCCCGCCCTCCCCACCAAGGCAGGCTCAGGGCGGCTTACATAAAAACAATAAAACAGTATATATTTTAGTAAAAAAACCATGATAAACAATTAAAAAACATTGGTATATCAATGGCGGCATAATATAATAAAGTGCATTTAAAATACATGCAGCGGTGCAACCACTTTAAATAGCTTCACCTAGACATAGATCGGCACAGGGTCTAGTCAATCAGGGCAGCTCCTACTAAAATGCCTGCCAGAAAAGCTCCGTTTTCACGGCCCTGTGGAACTGTGAGGTCCCGCAGGGCCCTGATCTCTCCAGGGAGCTCATTCCAGTAAGTCGGTGCCACCAAGGAAAACGCCCTGGTCCTAGTCGATGTCACCCTGGCGTCCTTAATACCAGGGAGGTCCAGGCGGTTTTGTGTTCCTGATCGCAGTGCTCTCTGCAGGAACATGCGGGGAAAGGCGGTCCCTCAGGTAGGCAGGCCCCTGACCATAGAGGGGTTTAAAGGTCAAAACCAGCACCTTGAAACAAATCTGGAATGCTATTTGGCAGCCAGTGCAGAGACTTTAGCACAGGCTGGATGTGCTCCCGCATAGGGAGACCCATCAGCAGCCTGGTTAAGTTCCCCCCCCTCCTTTCTTTTCTTTCTTGCTACCCCACAGGAACCAGTGGTCCCCTCCTTATTACCAGCTAGCTCCTCAACATTAAAACCTTCTACTCTGCCATGGAAGCTTGCTGCGATGGGAGCCTATGAATGTTTTAAATACATTTAAAAACGAATCCAAAAATCACAGTACTGGAAGGTGGATTTAAAGACAAGTGGTTTTGATATTTGTAATAGTTAGAAGGGCATGGAGGAGTGGAGAATGGCATAGGCCACGCTGAGTCTGTTAGATCGCGCTAACAAAGGACTCGTACAGTGATTCAGCAAGTGATTCAGCTTTATTGGAAGTAACGAGCAAGCACTAACTCAGTAAGAAACCAGAACAGAAAACAGTGGGAGCTTATGCTCCTTTTAAACATAACCGGGCTAATGTAGCCACGCCTATTTAAAAATAACAACCAATGAGATTGCTAGAATAAAGACCAATGGGAGTCTTTCCCTCCTAGGGAATGGTATCGTTCTGATTGGTCGCTGTTAGGAAGCGACCAATAGGAAGTTCGCTCAGAGGAGCCCTGGTCTGGCTCGAAGCTTAACAGGGGAGTCCTATGAGGTGATTCATGTAATCATTTCAATACATTACAATTCCTCCCCCCTAAGTTAAGCCATCATCCCAATTGTTTTATTATTTACAAACATGCAATCAACCTTTGTACATCAGTTATTCCAACAGTATTTACACTCATAGTCCTTCAGATAAGTCGGCATTTGCCGCGAACGCTGGGACCTGCGGAGCGGTGCAGGCACCACGGGCAGACAAGGTTGTGGGTCAGAGTGGGGTTCACTACAGCCTGGATCAGGCACAGACTCGACTGGGATTTCAGCCCCGCACACAGGGTTCTGCCCTGACTCGGGGACAGTACCGGGCCTTTCGGTACTCACCGCCTGCTCTGGGGGTGTCCACTCGACATCAGGGGATTCAGCCGTCGGAGAGTCAGCGCTGTCCCTAGCCCAACGTCTCCTTAACTGATCTATGTGGCGCCGCCATATTCGACCGTCAGCTAACTGCACCACATACATTCGAGTACCCACAGAGTCGGATATAACCCCAGGAAGCCATAAGTGCCCGTTTGCATAATTTCGTGCGAAAACCTTGTCCCCTTTTTCAAACATGCGCACCTTCGGTTGCGCCGTGGTACGCTCGGATTGCTCTTCAGTGAGGTCTGGGTGCATTCGGTTCAAACGGGTCGTGAGTCTCCGCCCCATTAACAATTCGGCCGGACTACGGCCTGTAGCACTACAGGGGGTGGTGTGCTGCAGCAAAAGAAAGGAGCCCAGCCTCTGGCTCCAGTCCCCTTCGTCCATTTTACCCAGGGCCTCTTTGGCCGTCCTGACCATCCGTTCGGCTTGGCCATTAGATGCCGGATGGAAAGGGGCCGAAGTCATTTGGCGTATGCCATTACTCGTGAGGAAGAGCCTAAATTCCTCAGACACAAATTGAGGCCCGTTGTCACTGACGATGACGTCAGGCAACCCGTGGGTGGCAAAAAGTCGGCGGAGCGCATGGATCACAGCAAGTGATGTGGTCGATTTCATATGCACGACCTCCAGCCATTTGGACATAGCGTCCACCACAATTAGGAACATTTGCCCTTGGAGAGGGCCAGCAAAATCTATATGCAATCTGGCCCAGGGTTTACCAGATGACTCCCAGCCTTGGGGTGTAGCTTGTGGGGGATCGGGTCTGACTTGCTGGCATTTGGGACACCCTCGTACCCATTCTTCGATCTCTTTGTCCAGCCCCGGCCACCAGACATACCCTCTGGCCAACGCTTTGGTGTGTACCATACCGGGGTGACCCTCGTGCAGCGACTCTAACACTCTCGTCCTGAGTTTGTCAGGAACCACCACCCTGTTCCCCCATAATACACAGCCCTTAGAAATGGATAGTTCATTTTGACGGCTTTTGTAAGGGCCGAACTCCGGTTCAACGCTTCCAACCGGCCACCCCCTCCAAACCCAGTTTAATACTCGGGACAGCACGCTATCCTTGGCCGTGTGTGCTGCAATGTCCCTGGATGATACCGGGGGTCGAGGAAGCTCCTCAATTGCCAAGACCTCACAGGCGGGGGCAGGGTCTGCGCCAATGTCCGGCACCGGGCACCGGCTGAGGGCATCCGCATGCCCAATCGCTTTCCCAGGCCGGTGCTCTAAGTCAAAATCATAAGCCTGCAAAAATATCGCCCATCTAAGCATGCGTGGGGACATGATGTTTGGCAATTGCTTATCGGGCGCAAAAATCCCCAGTAGCGGCTTGTGGTCAGTGACCAGCAAAAATCGTCTGCCAAAAATAAAATCATGGAACTTTTTGACAGCCGCTACCAACGCCAGACCCTCCTTGTCTATCTGGGCATAGTTCCGCTCTGCCGCAGATAGTGATCTAGAATAAAAAGCGATAGGCGCTTCGCTCCCATCAGGCATCAGATGGCTTAAAACTGCGCCTACTCCAAAAGGTGAAGCGTCAGCAGCTAACACCAGGAGCTTGTGTTCATCATAATGCGTGAGTACGGCATTAGATGTCAGCAGCTCCTTGACTCCCACAAAAGCCTTTTCCTCGGCCTGCCCCCACTTCCATTTTGCCTCCTTGTGCAAAAGCGCGTGCAAAGGGGCCGCCACTGATGCCTTATGCGGTAAAAACGCATGATAAAAATTCAGGAGTCCTAAAAAGGATTGGAGCTCCTTCTTACTCACCGGCCTGGGGGCGTTTTGGATTGCAGATACCTTCTCATCCGTGGGGTGGACTCCCTCTGCGTCAATGCGAAACCCCAGGAAGTCCACACTTTCCACCCCGAGCGTGCATTTTGAGCGCTTAACTCTGAGACCGGCATTTTGAAAACGCCTGAGGACCTCTTTAACCCGGTCCAGTAGTTCCTGTTCAGACCCGCCCGCAATCAGCACGTCGTCAAAATAGGGCACTGTGCCAGGTACCCCCCTTAGTAGACGTTCCATGAGGCCCTGAAAAATCCCAGGTGCTACGTTGACCCCGAATTGCAGCCTGTTCACTTTAAAAGCCCCTTGGTGGGTTACAATTGTTTGGGCCTCGGCAGCCTCCGGGGTGACAGGCAACTGCTGGTATGCCTGGGCCAGGTCAAATTTGGCGAAAATCTTGCCACCCCCCAGGGAAGCCAAAATGTGGCTTATTACCGGGACCGGGTACGAATGTTGCTGCAGCGCCTTGTTAATCGTACATTTGTAATCGGCGCATAGTCGTATGGACCCATCTGATTTGACAGGGGTTACGATCGGGGTCTCCCATTTGCTGTATGGTACTGGCTCTAAAACCCCTTGCTCAACTAGTTTGTCAATCTCTTTTTCCACCTTATGTTTGAGAGACACAGGTACTTTCCGATACTTCAACCTAATAGGTTTGACTGACGGATCTAAGTCAAACGCAACCGGGGGGCCCTTGTACCTCCCCAACCCTTCGGCAAATACATCAGGGAACAGGTCGTACAGCATGCCCCATTTATTTTCAGACATCCTGTTAATCCCAGAAATACCAATGCCCAATGGCTCAAACCAATCTAACCCTAGCAGGTTAACCCGGTCTCCCTCTGCAATCAGGAATGACAGTTTAACACATTTCCCCTTATACTCAACAGTAACAGAGTCCCGTCCGGCCAAGGGAATTCGGTTGCCCTGGAAGTCGGACACTCTGGTTCCCGCAGGCTGGAGCCGCCGCCGGCTTCGGTTCGGGAACAACTGGCGCCAGGACGCGGCAGAAATCACCGTCACGGACGATCCTGAGTCCACCTCCATTGTACAGGGTCGGCCGTCGAGGAGTGGAGTCACGGTGATCTTGCCCTGGCTGCTGGTGCGATTTACGGCCGATGCGCTCGACAAGGTCGCCGTCAACTGGCAGCTTGCTTCCGATGCTGAGGAACGGGTCTTGCCTTGGGTGCTGACTGGAGTGCCCCTCTGCGCTGACCGGTTGTTAGTTGAGGGATCCTTCTTTGCTGATCTGCAGACTCTGGCCAGATGACCACGCCGCCCACACGCTCTGCAGTCGACATCACGAGCCCAACAGGAGTCGCGCTGGTGTTTCCCGCCACAACCGGAGCAAGGCTTGACGTTGGTAGTCTTCGCTGGGGTCCGCTTGCCTCGAACCGCGTTGACGTCATCATCCGCGTCTTCGCCCTCGCTGTCTCGTTGAGCGTGTATACTGGGCTCTGCCACCCGCTGGCGGACCTCCTTCGTGGACTTCTCCGCTGCTTCCGCGGCCACGGCCTCTTCGTAGGCCACTGCCCAGGTCAGGGTGGTGCGGGCGAACAGCCTCTGTTGCAGCCTTTCATCTTTGAGACCGCAGACGAGACGGTCTCTGAGGGCTTCCTCCACGTTGTGGAAATTACATGGCCGTGCGGCTTTGCGAAGGGCCGCCACGAAATCTGCGATGGTCTCGCCTCCGGCCTGGTTCCGCTTGTAAAAAGCGTGCCGGCAGGCGATCTCCGACGGTTGTGGAGAATAGTGAGCCTTAAGCTTCTCCGTGATGTCAGCGTAGGTGACAGTCTTTATATCAGTTGGGGCCACCAACGACCTGGCTATGTCGAAGGTCCCCTTCCCGCAGGAACTCAGGAGGCATGCTCGTTTCTTCGCCTCATCGGTGATGTCGTGGGTCTCCAGATGGAACTCGAACCTGGACAGGTAGGAGTCCCAGTCTTCTGAGGAGGGTTCGAAGCACTCGAACTTCTGGCTTCCAGCCATCGGGGGAGACTTGGGCACCGGAGCTGGTGGCGCCTCCGCCGGATCGGCTGCTGTGCTCTGCCCGCTTTCTTCCGAGTCCGAAGTGTGGATGTCCGCAGGGCTGCCTACCTGCTCTAACATCCCATCCTCGTCGCCAATTGTTAGATCGCGCTAACAAAGGACTCGTACAGTGATTCAGCAAGTGATTCAGCTTTATTGGAAGTAACGAGCAAGCACTAACTCAGTAAGAAACCAGAACAGAAAACAGTGGGAGCTTATGCTCCTTTTAAACATAACCGGGCTAATGTAGCCACGCCTATTTACAAATAACAACCAATGAGATTGCTAGAATAAAGACCAATGGGAGTCTTTCCCTCCTAGGGAATGGTATCGTTCTGATTGGTCGCTGTTAGGAAGCGACCAATAGGAAGTTCGCTCAGAGGAGCCCTGGTCTGGCTCGAAGCTTAACAGGGGAGTCCTATGAGGTGATTCATGTAATCATTTCAATACATTACAGAGTCCCTATTGGGGACGGGGAGAAAGATGGAATATAAATGAAGCAAATAAATGAATAAATAAAGCCGCATGGTATTACAGGATCTTAGCACTCACTCTTACATTACAGAAACTCGGCGCATAACAAACTTCTTTTACTAAATCACTCAAAAGCACAAGATTAGGCAGAAGGAAGAACTGCAGTTAGCAAATGAAAAGAGGCAGAATACAGATGTAGGCCATAACTGAGATAGGACAATTCAGGAAGGGGGGAAATGCACTGCTCTACCGAATTATCTTCCAGTAATTTCCTGTCATGAGTCAGCTGCTGGTATCAGCAAAGGGGACAGAAGCCCCATGTGGTGCCAATAAGGCAGGACACGTAGCTGCTGTCCTTCAAGCAAATGCTTGTTTTTGTGTTTCGTTTGCACACATGGTAAGCTGTCCTTCCTTGCGGCAAACAAGTCTAACAACTTGTTTCCCATGAATAAGTTAAGCATCTTTGTACCCTCCTTGGTTGCTTGGTGAACAAATCAGATGACCATTTGTTTTCCACAAACACAGCACAACTTGCACAAACAGCCTGATTGTATTAGTTGTCATTCTGACAATTTCCAGGGGCTTGCTGTACCAGGGTACTCTCCTGGCACTTCAAGTGTGATTTGTCTCTTTGGCTGGACTCAGTTCCTCATTAACCAGTCAAGACACCAAGCACAATGGCATATGGTTTTCCCAAACACTGTTTTAAAAATCAAAATGAAGAACCCCAAAATGAGTTGACAAAATGCATTGTGTATTTTCAGCTTCTCTTTAAGCCTCTGACGGTCTGCAAGAATGGAGATAACTGAACCACACTCAAGACTACCAAAGTGTTCCAATTGCTCAGCTACACTAGGCTTGCCAGTGCCCAGGTGGGTGTGGGAGATCCCCGCTTTTGCGGGCTCCAGCCCACTGCCGGCCTGCCACCCGCCCCCAACAGACAGCCTTGCATGACATCAGCAACGATGCTGTACTTTTTAGGCAAGACTCTATGGTCTGTAGCCGTTTTTCCCATAGAGTTCCGCTCAAAAAGCAGAGTGTCACCCCAGTGCTGCTGATGCAATGACATCACTTCCGGAAGTGATATCAGCATGTCACCAACATCCCCGCCCACTCCTGAAATGCCCCCCCATCCCACCACCGCCAAGAGGCAAGCACCCGACAGCCCTAAGCTACACCCGTGAACGTGGAGTGCTTTATTGCTCATTGTTCTGCTTTTTAATCAGTTTCTTATAGAAGGAAAGCCACCACATCTCCTGGAACATGAAGCCATGAAGACAGCAGGAAAGCATAAAGCAGATTTATTCTCCTCACAGTGCATAATCCCTCCCTCTACTGGCCGAAAGACCATTCAGACAGACCTCAGATCAGACAAAACATCTCTGTCTTAACTGTGCCACTGATCTCAAAATGAGTTCTTCAGCACAGGATATAAAATCCATTTCCAGGAAAACTTCATGGGTGTTATCATGGCAAGGATGATGGATTCCGGCCTCTAAGGCAGAATTGTGGATTTGATGGAAGATCCTGGGTACCTCTCTACTCGCATTTTGCACTGGCAATCTCTAGCCCTCATGAATGGACAGGAAAATATGAAAACAAATGGGGTCTTTCCCCAGAACTCTTTGAAGTCACCTCTCCTATTTACTATCTAAATGATTCTTATCCAGAATGCTAAGCACTGCAAAAACATCAACAACGTTATCTCTGTTCCAGAAAGCCTATAGGCTGCACCATACAGGCAAGACTGGAAGCGAAAAATCCAGTAGCAGTGGAAGGGTTGGCAGGGATGAGCCTAGGTTGTTTCACGAAAACCTTTTATTAATAGAAGCTAATTATTTATTAAATAAGCCACGAGCCTTGAAGCAGAACCTGAATGAGAACTGGCTCGATGAAGAAGGCAGAGCTGCCCTGAGTGTAAGAAACAACATGAGAACTGGAATAGAAAATTCAAATGGCCGGAGCCTGTACAGAGCAGGAATATTAAAAGGAGGTACCCACTCTCAGGGACTAAAGCCTTGAGGATTAAATGGCGCAAGTGCAGGAGGGTAAAAGGAGAGAAATAAAACTGGAATATTGCAATATCTCTTCAGATCCTCCCATCTCAGTTCTAGGAGATGGGACTCTTTTATCCGAGACCTTGGGGGAAATAGCCTGTTAGTCATAACTGTGACCACATTAGGGAAGAAAATGCTTTATATATTTTTTTTCCTGTTATGTGGTGCAGAAGCTATAGTTCAGTGACATTGGTTCGCCAAAGAACTTCAGCTGAGTCAATGGCTGAACTGGTTTATGAACCCCTGTTCCAAAGATTTATCAACTACATCACTCTACAGTTTGTTTCGGGATGGGGAGAACTTCAAAACATGGTCCTTCTAAGAAAGCAAATAATATTTTCCATGTTTATTTCTCAACAGCAATTTCATTGCTTCTAGGCTCTAATTTACAATCCATTTATAATTCATCAACATGATAGGCTGCCCTTTGCTAATCCCATAACTTCCTCTTATCCATAATTAATGTTTAGATCTGAAGTTTAATTATATTTTTAACAACTCATTTAAGGGAGGAGAAGCATGGCAAACAAAATTTAAACTTCCCACATAGGGTTTAAATATTAGAATATAAACAGTGGTAATATACAGTAATACTAATAATTCTGTATTTTATCTTTGCAACTTTTGTTTTGAATCAGCATTCATCAGCATCTAGGCCTGGTATGCAGAAACTTTTTCCCCACAGCATCTTCCCCCCCTGGTGTTTTCCCTGTTACTTGGTCCCTTGATCTTCAAGATCTCAGACCATAATCATGCCCTCCATATATCAAGTTAATTATGTAGAGCAGGAGTACCCAACCCTTTGGAGCCTGCAGGCACCTTTGGAATAGTCAGAACCACAGTCACAAAATGGCTGCCACCGGGGTTAGAACCAACCGCAAAATGGCTGCCAAAGAGGTGGAGCCAACCAAAAAATGTCAGGAAGAACGTTTATGCATAAACTTAATAGTAACTCTTTCAGATTACAGGCAGAAGCTCTGCTTAACTGGATGCCTTTTAATCTGCACAGTCAATTAGGTCTCCAGTGGCCAAGCAGAAGCCCTGCCAGGCAAAAGCCGCATTTTGCCCATCTCTCCTTATATATATTTGTCACTTGGGGTGGCAAAGTTCTATGCCTGGCAAAATCAGTTGGCTCTCTGATGTGTCACTCAGAAGCTATCCCTATCCACTAGCTGCGTTGCCTGAGTTCTCTCCCACCCAATGCAGCCTAGGCCACTCTTCTCTGATTGGGCCAGGATTTCAAGGTCATTTGCATATGGAAGCTGATTGGACTTCACTCCATTCCACACCTCAAACTCCCCCTCCCCCCACAAGACAGTTGAAACTGTCAGTTGCATATGCGACCTAGTGTATTCTGAGGTAAAATATGTCCTCACTCACAACACTTCCCCTCAAAAAGAAACAAACAAAGGCCCCGGTCACGCGGGCCGGAAAATGCGGGGGGGGGGAGGCGTGGCTATTTGTAGCGCCATAATTAGACGCACGACAATGCAATTGGACACATCGGCGGCAACCCACAGTTCCGGCCCTCGGCGTGTGCGCTGCAACGAAGACGGCCGGAGGGAAAAGCTGCACCGGCGCAATCACACCGAGGGAGTCCGGAGGCAGCCTGTGGCAAACTGTTTACTAGTACCTTCAAGGAGGTTTTTTTTATTGTGCATTTTCGGCGGCATGCCACGGGTTGACCACGGGTTCACTACACTTGCCAGATGTTGTGGTGTGATCACGCCCAGAAAATGTGTCTTTCCATCATGGCTCTCCTGCGGCAAATTCGCCGTGTGAACGGGGCCCCAATAACACAACCATGCCACACCACAAAAAAGACAGATCATACCACAAGCAGACTACTACAAGGCAAAAAAAAGCTCTGGTACTAATTCAAAGTGCTGGGGATGAGTTGCGTTCTGGCAGGGGACGCTGTGAGTGTAGAAAATGATTTATCAACAGAGTAGTGTTTTGGAAAATCTTTAGGAATTGTTTGGTACATTTACCATTTACCATGGGGCACCCACCCAGAGCCTCTGGCGTTTTCTCACTCTGCTGGCATCAAAACCAATTTAAGGCAACATAGAGATATGGAGACTTTTCCATCCTCCTTTGCATCAATTTGTCTGTGTTGGCAATGGCAACCCTAGGCCTGCAAGCACTCTCAGGGTGACTTCATGCCTCCAGACTGGCACGGCATCACTAGCCCTGGCTGCTTGCTCCTGCTCAGCAGGAGCATCCCTATGGAAGCTGCCTGGGTGATTTTGGACCAGCCACAGACTTTCTGCCTAACCTACCTTACAGGGTTGCTGTACAGATCACAAAGCAGAAGAGAATGAAGTAAGCTGCTTTGCTCCCCGTTAATAAGACAGAATTTTGCTTAGGAAGAGGCTGCTGAGAGGGGAGGAGATAAAGTTGCCAACTTTAGGTATGGAAATTCCTGGAGATTTGACGGGTGGAGCATGGAGAGGGTGAGGTTTGAGGAGGGGTGGGACCTCAGACAGGTACAGTGCCATAGACGCCACCCTTCAAACCAGCCATTTCCTCTTGGCACAGCGGTCATCAAACCATTCTCTTCAACCCCCTGCTGTGCAGCTGACTTTCCCCTAGGGTTGCCAGTCTCCCGCTGTTACAATTGTTCTGTAGATGACAGAGATCAGTTCCCCTGGAGAAAATAGCTGCTTTGGAGGGTGGACCCTATGGCATTATACCCTGCTGAGTCCTTCCGCTCCCCCCAATGCTGCCCTCCACAGGATCCACCCCCCAAATCTCCAGGTATTTCCCTTCTTAGAGCTGGCAACCCTACTTTCCCCTCAGTGCTTGTTGGAAGGCAACCAAGCTTGGTCCTGTCACCTATTTTGGCATTTGGGAGAAAACACATTGGGGCCAGTTCTGATATGGTTGCCAACTCCAGATGGGAAATTCCTGGAGATTTGAGGGATGGAGCCTGAAGAGGGTGAGGTTTCAGGATGGGTGGGACCTCAGACAGGTACAATGCTATAGACTCCACCCATCAAACCAGCCATTCCGTCCTGGGGAACCATTGTTGCCAATGTCCAGGTGGGGGTTGGAGATCAATGAGAATTACAACTGCTCTCCAGGAGGGAGGGGGGAGGAGATGGAAAGCTGAAGTCAGGGGGCAGATAACGGTAGGCTGACATTTGACTAGGAGGGAGATAGGGTTGCCAACTCCAGGTTGCGAAATTCCTGGAGATTTGAGAAGTGGAGCCTGGAGGTGGTGAGGTTTGAGGAGGGGTGGGGTCTCAGACAGGTACAATGCCATAGACTCCACCCTCCAAACCAGCCAGTCCCTCATGGGGAACCATTGTTGCCAATCTCCAGGTGAGGGCTGGAGACCACTCACAATTACAACTGCTCTGCAGGAGGGAGGGCAGAAGTCAGCTGAAGTCAGAGAGGCAGATAACGGTAGGTTGATGGTTAGCTGGGAAGGAGATGGGGTTGCCAACTCCAGGTTGGCAAATTCCTGGGGATTTGAGGGGTGAAGCCTGGAGAGGGTGGGGTTTGAGGAGTGGTTGGACCTCAGACAGGTAGTATGTCATAGACTCCACCCTCGAAACCAGCCATTTCATCCTGGGTAACAATTGTTGCCAATCTCCAGGTGAGGGCTGGAGATCACTCAAAATTACAACTGCTCTTCAGGTAGCAGAGATCAGTTCCTCTGGAGAAAACGTGGACTCTGTCATTATACCCTGCTGAGGTTGCCACAGGAAATTCACACTGTGTGCCCAAAGCTGGGGCACTCTCCCAGAGCCTCTTTCCACAATGGGCCTTATTCCTAGTTTTCTAATAATCCTTGGTGGGTGCCAGAAAATGTCCATGGCAGCCATGCACACCATGTTGGAAACCCCAATACTGTACATGGATGGACAAATTGTAGAACAAATGGCAAAGTGAAAGAGTTGTAGCTAATGACAGCTGAACTATTCATATACACAAATATAACCACTTGATTTTTTTTGTGAGTGTCCCCGTTGAGCACTCAAAAATGTTTAGATGCTTAAAACCTTTGTCATGATCTGGGCTGTGCCACCAGATGCCTACTAGGCCCAGGGAGCCTGGCTAGCAGTAGGTGAGGCTGGGTCTGCCATTCCCAAAAGTCCCTGAGAGGTTTTGGAGCCAAAACTGACCAATAGGAAAAGAGGAGGGCTTGGAATAAAAGATCTGGTGCAGCCCGAAAAGCTGTTCTTTCCCCCAGGGAACAGGGCCAGGAGAGGCTGCTGTGGGGAAGAGACCCTCATCCTGAGGGAAGGGTGAGTAGTCTAGTGTCACCTGGAATAGTGAGCTAGGGACAGTATATATTTAGACACATTAGGGTATTTGATTTCTTTTCTTTTCACCCACTTACTGTTATATTTTGGCCCCTTGTTTGTTTGACCTCCTATACAATAAACTATTTTCATTGTTCACTCTGCCTGGTCCTCACACCTATTATTTGGCAAAAGGGAGGTCTAAAGGTCTTGGGAGGGTGCTCTGGGCCTTCTCAAGAGAGCCTGGAACCAGAGTGGTGGCAGCGTCAAATGACACCCCACCTGAGCCATGACAGCCTTTGATGGTGTACTCACAAAATAAATACATGCATGTGCATGCATGTGTTCACATGCACACACAGAGGTACCCATTCCCTCCATATGCCAAAAGCTTCACCTTTCCAAAGGCGGGAAAAATAATTGGCCACAGGGGATATCTTAAAACAGAGGCCAGGCTCTGATCAGGTCTAGTCTTTCATACAAATTAGTCCCACCCAGCATTACTCTATACCAAGATGAATCATAAAGCCAGGAAAACTACAACTTTCTTAATCTGATAATCCAATTTGTTCCAAGATGGCTAAATACCCGGCCACCTATGTAAAAATGGATGCAGACAAAAATACACTCAAAACACTATTCTTTTAAAATTGTGAATAAAGAGGGGGAGGAGTTGGACTTATACCCCACCCTTCACTCAGAGTCTCAGAGCGGCTTACAATCTCCTTCCCTTCCTCTCCCCACAACAGACATCCTATGAGGTAGGTGGGGCTGAGAGAGCTCTGAGAGAACTGTGACTGACCTAAGGTCACCCAGCTGGCTTCATGTGGAGGAGGAGTAGGGAATCAAACCCACTTCTCAAGATTAGAGTCTGCTGCTCTTAACTCTTAACCACTACAGAAAATGAGGATGGCAAGCAGGGTTAGTTCTACTTTTGATCACATTATTGGAGAAGATGTCGGTATCACCAGCTTTGGTGCACCTCGGCAGAGAGAGAAGAGCCCACATGGGCCTCGATGTAACATCCAGTCATGCCTACATACCTGTCTCTCTCCTGTACTGTGCAGCAGCCAATCAGAGACAAAACCATACCTCTGCAGAAGAAAGCGTATACATGAAGTGCTAGGCATGTTAGAGCGGCAACATCTTTTACTGCGAAGCTGATTTGCAGCCCACTTGCCAAAATATGTTGGCCATCAGGATTATGGAGAATTTCAGTGACTATCTTTTCCCTTTACTATTCAGTGCCCAAACTGGGAATTTTTATAGCTGCTGTATTTGAAATTAGATTTGAGAGCACTAAGGCTTGAAGTCCTAGGATGCTTTTGCTCTAGCTAATTTTAATTGCATTTCAGCTGGGTATTTGTATGTAAGTACATAAATCCTATGAAGATGCCAAACTTTGTACCTGCCAAAAGAAAAAAATGTGATCTGGAATATGCAGTGTGTTGATAGTGCTTTTAACCTACTACAAGAAAACCTTTGAGCGAACCTCGCTCCGTACAATAGGTGCTGTCCTAGATTCGGAAGTCAAATTCTAATAGTGTAACAAGGCTGTATTACTGCAAAGGTGTGGCTTTGTTAGCTTGTTGGAGCAAAACAAAACAAAAGACCGGTGGCACCTTAAAGCCTACCAACAGAAGGCAACATCCACTGCTCAGGCTCCACTGGACTGATGTGGATTGCTAGCTGGGGGGGGATGGGACACGCAGATCTGCCCTCACAGAGGAAGGAGAGCTTGTACCTTAAAGCTGCCACTGGACAATTTTGGATTGCTATCTATGGGGGGGGGGAATGCACAGATCTGGGAAGGAAGGAAGGAAGGAAGGAAGGGAGGGAGGGAAGGAAGGAAGGAAGGAAGGAAGGAAGGAAGGAAGGAAGGAAGGAAGGAAGGAAGGAAAACAGATGGGGAGGGAGGCTCTCCCACCCCCCCAATCAAGCCCCTGCCCAGGGCTGCTGGGAGCAGGGGGTGGGGCTTGTTGCATGTGCCCACCCCCTGGGCTCTTTATTGCCGGAGCTCCACTCCTGTGTGCTCCTGCAGGAAATGACCCCTACCTATATTGAAAGAAATGTTGTTCGTCCTTAACAAGGTAGCTGTATCAGCCTGTTGTGGTGCCTTAAAGACTAACATTTATTGTATTACAAAGCCTCCGTGGCCTTCAGCCCATTTCATCAGATGTGTGAAATGCATTTTCAACAATATTTTTATACGGGGGGGGG
>NW_015167532.1:605669-611033 GCF_001447785.1 Gekko japonicus | reverse complement strand
TGAACAACGGACCAAAAAAGCCTAGTATTTCTATGGCAAACTCAAAAGTATACCTGCTATAACTATGATGTTACTATTAATTACTGCTGATATCTCAGCCTTATCTGTAGTACACTAATAACTTTTGCATACAATACTTAGGTTTATGGTACAATAAAAAATTTAATCTAAGGTGCCACAAAACTCATCTTTAGTTAACGTCCTGAAGAGATGGTGTCTGTTCATATAGATAAAGAATAATAAAGCCTGGGGCTTCTACGTTTAGAAACCCAAACACTAAAGGGAGGCTTGATAGAGGTTTATAAAATTATGCACAGGATAGACAGAGTGGGCAGAAGGAATTTTTTTTCTCCCTGTCCCATGATATTAGAACTTGACGAGCATTCAATGAAGCTGCTGGGCAGTAGATTCAGGACGGACAATACTTCTCCATTCAACGAGTGATTAAACTGTGGAATTCACGGCCAGAGGATGTAGTGATGGCCATGATTTAAATTGCTTTTAAAAAGGATTAGATAGATTAATGGAGGATAGGTCTATCAGTGGCTACTAACCACAGTGATGAAAGGGAACCTCCACATTTAGGTCGAATCTGCATTTGCATTTTTAAAACCCATTTCGTGCTGCTGTGACGCCGTCTTTCTCTATGCTTGTTTGAATGTTGTTTGGAGAAGATTCTTTTAAAGCAGTGCAGAGGTGGAATGACAGTGGAGCTGCCACGAAAGGGCAGTAAACATATGTGGACGTGCAAAAGTATGCTAGCACTGTTGAGGTGTGAAAACGAAACCAAATGTAGACAGCTTTTTTGAAGACGGAGTCAGAAGGCTGGGACACCGGTGGGAAAGACAAATGCAGACTCGACCTTCGAAGAAGTAAACCTCTGAATACCAGTGCCTGCAGGCAACATCAGGGGAAGGCCTTCACCTCTATACCCTATTGTTCTGTCTATCTATCTAGTGCTGCTCATACGGCTATCACCTTAAGTAGAAATTAGAACCAAAAAATTATTTTCAAAGATCTTACTCAGCATTATTTCGCTTATATTTGATTATTGTGCCTATGAATTTTGCCACTGAGAGGGTGACACGATCATTTGTATCCGATAGTAGCCATGACCCCTGGGCTCGCACATTTAGCAATTCCGTATCTTAAAGTAAAAGGGTGACTAAATTATTGAATATAGGGCACTCCATAATCACATGTTCGATGGTTTCAATTTTATCATATGAGCCTCTGTATGTACTATTAGAGTATGATACTCTATCATATCTGTCCTCCAAAACTGCCAAGGGAAGAATGTTCATTCTTGCCAAAGTGAAACCTCTTCTTAGTTTTGGGACTATCAATTGATAAAAAAAAATTGGCAGTTGCATTGGGAGGGCAATTCCCAAATGGAGTGTCAAACATATCCTGTGCACCCTAATAGACATTCTTGTAACATACTTGTTACAGGGAGCGGTGGCGCATGGTGTTAAAAAGCCTGCAGGTTAATCTAGCTGAACTGCTGATGGCAGTTCGAGTCCCACCGCGGCCGGGGTGAGCTCCCGGCCCTTTGTCCCAGCTCCCACCCAGCCAGCAATCCGAAAGCCTGTACGGGCAAGTAGGTAAATGGGTACCTGCTCCTTACGAGCGGGGGGCACCTTTCCTCTGTGATCGGTGTTAAAAAGCAGTGGCAATGGTGTTGAATCTATGAAGATAAGGCGAAGATGGCGGTGAGCGGCAACCGAGTACGGAGACCAGTGCCTGAAGGAGCATGACGTTGCAGCGAAGACTGGAGCCGATTGGACAAAGAGTTGAGCTGCCTCGTTCGTGTTCTGTGGGGGCCATCTGCTGGAAAGGAGCCACTACTGCAGAGAATCTATACTACAACACTGGACATCTTCGCCCTTGAGGAAACAGAACCACCATCGAATCCACCACCAAATTCAAGAAAAAGATCCTGCTGTTAGGTTCCTAGTTAGGAAATACCCTCCCCTCACCATTGTACCCCTAGCTTAGATAAAAAATTGTGTGCCTATAAACCTGTCTGTAAACCGCTCTGAGCCTCATGGATAGGGCGGTATATAAATCACAAATGTAATGTAATGTAATGTTGAACTACCAGAGCATTCAGCTGGCTACTGTGGATGCTGGACTAGATGGATCACTGGTCTGATCCAGCAGGGGTCTTCTTATAATTACTCTGATATGCAGCCATCCCCAGGTTCAGTGCTCAAGTGATTCTCCCCCCCCCTCCATTCTGTAGTACTCTGGGAGAAAAAAATCAGGCAAGTGATTCACCACACAGCCCACTGTAACCATTAAAATGACATTTGCCACATGAGGGTTCTATGAAAACACTCCCCCCCCCCAAGTATGTTGGAATGAAGACTAAACCTGATGAATTCCTTTCTGTCACAACACTGTGAGACACATGACTGTGCTAAGATTGTTACAGTTTTGACCTTCAGGGACATTGGGTTTAATAGAATTCAATTTATTTCTGTCAGTCTACAAATGGTTATATGAAGGAAACAAACATAATAAGCAGGGATGGCTTTATTTCTTTCTGGACTATGACTAAATCAATATCTAATACCACCTGTAGGGGATTTTAGAGAATAGCACAATAAGTTCTCGTTATACCAACCACCTTAATAATCTGAACATTCTGCCTAAAGCTACAAAACTCACAAATGAGCTAATGTACATGTTCCGCAAATTCAGACTGTAGTGCAAACGTTTCCTTCCTCTAGCTAATAAGAAAGAAACTAGCATTAATCAATGAGAAGATGCTGGAAATCATGATCATCCAAGGCTAAAATTCCTATTTTATGTGCATACTTATTATTTTTTAAAAGTTAAATGTGCTAGACAATGAACAATAATATAACAGACACAATAAAACACACAACCACATTCTATAAATCATTAAACAAAACAGTAGCAACCTAAGGGACTGCCTTTCCCCACATGTGCCCCAGAGAGCACTAAGATCGGGATCCCAAAATCACCTGGTTCTCCCGGGCCCTAAAGAGGCCAGGCTGGCCACAACGAGGGCCAGGGCCTTTTCTGTGGTGGCTCCTCGCTGGTGGAATGAGCTCCCGGATTACATCAGGGCCCTGTGGGACCTTTTGCAGTTCCACAGGGTCTGTAAAACGGAGCTCTTCCGCCAGGCTTTCAAGTAGGGTGCCGCCTTAACAACATGGCCCTGGCCCTAACATTAACATCAACATCACCACCAACTGGACAACTAACAGCCTGGCAGGAGCCTGGAATAGGGTGTAGGTGGCCATTCAAATGCTGATAGAACGTCACCATCTCTTATTATAGTTATGTGTTGTATAGTTACGGTTTTATATTGTAATCTAACTTAACTTTGCTTTTAGCATATTTTGTAGTTTTTGTAGTTTTAATGTGTGTGTGTGTGTATGTTTGTTAGCCACCCTGAGCCCGCCACGGAGGGGAGGGTGGGATATAAATTTAATAAATGATGATGATGATTGTGATGATGATGATGATGATGGGAATAATATGGCATATATTAAGCAACCATACCAGCAATCATTTTAAAGCATAATGAAAACAGCAGCAATAGTGCTGAAAGTAACTGCAAAAAAGAAACAGCAAACTGTTACAAACAACACAGCATCTCATTTTAGCAACATTAACAACCTTAGAATCCTATACAAAAACAAAAAGGTAAATGAAATAAAGAGGTCTACATCTGGCATTGATACAACAACAGCAATTTTGGCAGGTGAATCTTTTAGCGAAGGATGTTCACCAATTTTGGTGCTAGCCTATCACTGAGAGAAGGCCATTTCCAGAGTAACCATCCACCTGTTTTGTAGGCAGAGCCATATAAAACAAGGTCCTCAGTGACAATCTCATGTTATTGAACAGGTGGTCCTTCAGATACCTTCAGCCCCCAAACCTTTTAAGATTTTTATCTAGAGTGCTGAATTGTATTAAAAAAACAAGCTGAGAGCCAATGTAGGTCATTTAAGAGAGATGTAATATGAGCATTCTGAAATGTACCCTTCAACATTCCAATTGCCAACATTTTGGACTGCAAACTCTTCAAAGGCAGCCCCCATCCACCATGTAATCCAGCCTTAAAGTGGATTAGTTATATGGAGATAGCAAAATAATTAACACCATTTGCAGAATCAGGCCTTGACAATAAAGGCATTCCCAGACAAGAAGCAAGCAAGATTAAGCCCAAGGGCAAAAGATGAGGCAAGATCAGATCCAGAAGATTCAGTGCAAACAGAACAATGAGGAAGAAGAATGTGAAATCATTCAAGCCATGCTGCAGGTTTGAAATGTTCACAGAGGGTGCAGGGCAAGGAAAAGCAAAATGGCTACTGCAACGGAGCTTAGAAGTGCTGTACGAACAGGTAAAGGACTGTGAAGGGTTAATTCTTCACAGAGCAGAGAGCCTTGAATGACAGCCTGTTCCAAGAGATCTGATTGGTTAGCATCAGCTGAACAGAGAAAGACTTCTGAATTGGATGCTGAGGAGAATCCAGCCTGATTTCAGCTCTAGCTGAGAAGAGTCAAGTACTGACAGTTTTGGAATTCAGCCCTGACTGAGAGTAGTTTAACACAGACAGGAGAACTGGGGAAAAGTTGGCAAGGGCGTTTGCAAAGTAGGCGAAGACTCCAATTCAGGCCAATGAAAGGGGATAAATCTTCTAGTGAGAGGAGAATTTCCCTACCCAGTCAAACAGGGAAGTATCTCTGAAGAGTGCAGAGTTCCCTGGTCTGGTGTGGTTAGAAGCTGCCTTTAGAGACTTGTGTCAGTTAAAAACTCAAGACTAGTACTGGTATTTCAAGAGAAGGGCTTTGGGTACTGGAAAGAGTATACCAGACTTCTGGAAACCAAAGGAGTCAGAGAATACTCAAAGAAAGTATACTGGACAGTGTGGGAAAACACTGGAACAAAAAGCCTTTTGACATAAAGATTTGTCACTAGAGATGTGAAGGCCCGGAGAAAAAACGGAAAAATTCGGGGGGGAAACGGCTAGGTTACAAACTGAACTCTCCAATGCAAGAACAAGATGCATTTCTTCCTTTAGGAGGTGCGATTGTCAGAAGAAAGTAAAAAAGTTCAGTTTTGTTTTTGCATGTGGTTGGGTATTCTGTTTGTAATAATTGTTTGGATACGCTATATTTTTAATATGCTAGTTGTGATAATTTCATGCCAAGTAAAAATGTCCATAGTCATATTTTATGTTCCTAAAGTAACAGAATGACTTTCAATCTAGAAAAGACAAAAGAAATGCTAATGTAGCATTTTTTTCAATTTTTCCGAAAATTTCTGTTTTCCCCCGAAAAAAAACAGGGTTTTTTTCCGAGTTTCAAAATTTCCGGAAATTT
>NW_015167532.1:596884-605023 GCF_001447785.1 Gekko japonicus | reverse complement strand
AAGAGTGTACCAGACTTCTGGAAACCAAAGGAGTCAGAGAATACTGGACAGTGTGGGAAAACACTGGAACAAAAAGCCTCTCGACATAAAGATTTGTCACTGTGAAAAGCTTAAGAAACTCTCATTAACCTGACACATAAGAACTAAAGTCTGTGCATGTACTGGTTTCACCTCATAAATTTCAACCCCTGATTTCACCTGACCTTTCCCCTCTATGTTAAATAAAATACTTTGTTATTTTCTTAATTTCAAAATGCCTTGAGTGCCATTTAAGTTGCTTAAGTCAAAGTGGGCTCCTGATCTTTCCCTCAGGTTTCTGGGCTGAGCCAACAGCCAAAATATCGTACCGTGACAGAGTGGGACCACCAGAGTTCTTCAGCAAAGAAGAAAACACATTACTAAGGTGGCTCATTCTGTAAGGAGGGGACGGAGGAAAAAACTTCTACTCTGAGGAAGGGAAATGACTACAAACTACAAACTACATAGCTACAAACAGGTTGTCAGTACCTCAAGTGTAGATCTTGAATTATATCAGGACTATTGCAAGGTTTGAGAGTTGGCCTGCAGCAAGAACAGGCCTCTGAGGTCAACAATAAAGAAAAAAGGATGAAACGGCATCACAAGGAAGGTTTATAATCCTGCTATCAGAGCAACATGGCTGGGTGAGCGGTATCAAACCCAGTGCTCTGCCATGGAGAATGCCAAGTCACGCAAAAGAGTCAAACCCAAGGCGCAGTGATGAAGGGGAAATGGGAGCACACGGAAGTGAAAAACAGAATATTCTGTTTGATGTGCTCAGTGACAAAGTATTTTGAGTGGCAGTGAAGTATAAGCAAACCAGGTGATTGGTCTCAGTCTCATTCCATGGCAGGACTATCGTAGCCGTAGCCTGAGCAGATGGCTTTCAGTTAGTCACAGGAAAACAGCAACGCAGGCATACAGCTCATCCCAATTCCCAAGGACAATAGTTAACAACACAGCTTGTGCTATCGGCAGGGCTATTTCTGGGAAGGAACGCACAGGAACGGAATTCCGGCTGGCTTCAGAGCTGGCCACGCCCACTACAGCCAAACCTCTGCATGCGTGGCTACAGAGGGAAGTCCTGGAGAGTGATCCTCCCCCAGCGACTCCAAGGCAGGAGGCCCAGGGGGGCCCTGGAAGGATCAGGGAGGCATTTAAATGCTTCCCCGTGCCTTCTGTGGTCTGTCCAAGGGCTGGCTTGCCCGGGCTCCTCACAGCCGTGGGCTGCCTGGGCAAACCAAGGAAAGGCATGGGGGTGTGGCCTAATATGCTAATGAGTTTCTGCTGTTGGGTGTGGCCTATTATGCTAATGAGTTCCTGCTGGGCTTTTTCTACAAAAAAAACCCCTGGCTATCAGTAGGCTGCAAGTGAAATGAGCAAACCTGTCCTGTCCGGTGCGAGCTGCGGCTGAGCCCCGATGCTTACGGTGTCATAGTCAGGTATCTTCTCTTACAAGGGAGATGCGCTTTCCAGCTAAGAGACTGTGGGACACCCAGTGAGCTTAATGTCTGTGTTGAGATTTGAATACTCAAACATACCTCTCTCACGTTACCCACACAGGTTCTACAATTCCTTGCCAGCTCAAGTTGCGCTGAACTTAGATTTTCACCTATCATGTTGTGGAAGTAAAAATGAACCAGGGTGGAGACATATTGTGTTGTGACTACAAAAATAAAGGCGAGTAAGTGACCTCAGAACTAGAACTAACTGGTCTGGATAAACCCATAGCAGGTAGAGAGAAAAAGATACTAAGAAAGTTTCCCTGGAAAATTCCATGTTTAAGATCTAGTTGTGCATGCTTATCTGGAGAACTATAAATATACTTAGGGCCCCCCCCCCCCCCCCCGATTCTGCTTTGCTTGTCTCCTGTGATTGTACAATAAAGAATTCAACAGCTTTGGAAATTATTTTAGTGTCTTTCTTCAACAATGTGACAATGCCATTTCTTCTGATTGCATTTTCTTTTTTCGCAGTTTAAGATGAAGGCTTACGTCAGGTACCCTGAAGCTTCAAAGTGGAAACTTCATGGATTGGAGATGAATTGGAATATAACCTGGTAAAGCAGCTACAACTTTTGTTGTTGTTCAGTCGCACAGTCGAGTCCGACTCTTTGCGACCCCATGGACCAGATCATGCCAGGCCTTCTGGTCTATGAGCCTCCAAATTAATGAGGGGAAAGGACTGTGCGGCCTCAGCACCAATGAATGGTGATCAATGAGGCTTCAATTCATTAGACCCCGTATAAATACCAAGAATCTCTTGTTCTGTCTAGTCAATCCCAAATTGTTATCTGTACTTCATAATCCAGCCCAAATCTCATACCTTGTAATGGACATCAGGGACTGCGATGTTGCAGTGCTTACAAATAACATGTTCAAAGATCACAGCTATTCAACTCTCTATCTCTGATCTTTCAAACAGAGAATCACATACACTCGCATTCATGGTATGTTCGCAATTTAAAACCAGCAGTGTTGCTTCTTTGCAGGTGTCCACATTCTTCATTCTATAGGCAGACACCCAGCAGCTATTTACACGTACTCACGACATAGTAGTACTACAGAGCTGATTGAAAATGTCAGCCTTCTGGTTCAATCGGGCAGAGTGTAAAACTACAATTCTCATAAGCCCCATCAGGAAATCATGTGGGGGAAGATTGGGAAGCATCTTTTTTTAATGAAAGAGGAAACTGTGAGCACAAGGGTATTCGCCCATCACTAGCTGAATCCATCCAAGGTTTGGAGGCAGGAACTCCCACCTGAAGAGGTGACTTTCTCACTTCATGATATGATGAAGCTCGTGTTTAAGATAAAGAATGCATGGGAAGTTTGGCCTGTAGCTGGAAGCTCAACACAAGCTGGTGCTGAATATCAGCTCATTAAAAAGTGCTATATTGAACTCCATCTCACCAACTACTAAATAAAAAAAAAATCCCCCTTTACGAGGCTGTGGAATTTGTTCCAAATCGACACAGTCAGATGCATGAGAGTTATGCTCTGTAGCATCAATACTGGGCTTCGTTACATAATTCCATTTTGCACATTCAGACAAGAACCGCTTTGCAATCAGGATTCCCCTGGCTGTATGTTCTGCTTCCTTTTCAGAAAGAGGCAGAGCAAGTGTAAAACTACAATTCTCATAAGCCCCATCAGGAAATCATGTGGGGGAAGATTGGGAAGCATCTTTTTTTAATGGAAGAGGAAACTGTGAGCACAAGGGTATTCGCCCATCGCTAGCTGAATCCATCCCAGGTTTGGAGGCAGGAACTGCCACCTGCAGAGGTGACTTTCTCACTTCATGATATGATCAAGCTCGCGTTTAAGATAAAGAATGCATGGGAAGTTTGGCCTGTAGCTGGAAGCTCAACACAAGCTGATGCTGAATATCAGCTCATTAAAAAGTGGTATATTGAACTCCGTCTCACCAACTACTAAATAAAAAAAAAATCCCCCTTTACGAGGCTGTGGAATTTGTTCCAAATCGACACAGTCAGATGCATGAGAGTTATGCTCTGTAGCATCAATACTGGGCTTCGTTACATAATTCCATTTTGCACATTCAGACAAGAACCGCTTTGCAATCAGGATTCCCCTGGCTGTATGTTCTGCTTCCTTTTCACAAAGAGGCAGAGCAAGTTTACCTACAGTCTATATTCATATTCTCGTCATGCGTCTTCCTCGCAGCATTGTATTTTATGGTCTTGAGTCCACCTTGATTTTTTCCAGCAGATAACAGCATTATGGAAGGTATATCAGGAGGTGTTGTGTTCCCCCCACCAGGTTTGCCTACAGCTTGAGAATCATTTCCAAAACACCTTGCTGCAGGGAGCTCGGTAACACCATAGTGATTTTTATCCTTGACATAAAATATCAGCTGCATATTAACAAGGAGTTTTGGAAAGAAAGAATGAAAGAAATGTAATAGATCATTATTTACAAAGTGCAGCAGGCCGAGCTAATCCTACAAGGGTGCCGAGAAACAACCCATCCCACTGAAAAGTGCGGTTAGTTTCAGTGCTTCTTCATACAGAACTGAGTCTTCTGAAAAGTGAGAAGGGGTGACCAAAAAAAAGAGAAAATTTTGCAACGGATCCTAACTCTGGCCGGTGGACCAGATCCAGACCCCCTGCTTGTGCAAACAGAAGGCCCTTCTACTCTATTCTAAAAGACTTCCAATTCATGCCCACTGGTGGACCTCCTGATGGCACTGGTATTTCTGGCCACTGTGTGATACAAAGTGTTGGACTGGATGGGCCTTTGGCCTGATCCAACATTGGCATCTCTTATGTTCTTATGTTCTTATGCAAGTGCGTTTTAAAAAACAAGAATTCCGCAGTCAAATCTCCACAGCTTTTCACCTACCATACTGCAACCCACTTCATTCCCAAGGGTTCCCTGTCTCTTAGGAGGCATAGTTAAGTTGTAGCAGAGAGGAGGAAGTGGGGAAACACTTTGCCTCAAATACTGCCGTAGCTCTTGCCCAAAGATGTTTTGCCCACTGTGGCTCTTGGCAAGTAACAGCAAAACAACTGTGTGCTGAAATACCCGCAAGAGTAAATATACAAAAAGAGACATCAGCAAAGTGAAACACATATGTAATCAGCAATAAATCTGTACATAAAATCCATCATAGGAAATATAAAAGTCTACAGAATGCATCAAGTACAAAGTAGATATCCAACACTTTTCCTAGGTAGTATACAGTGTTCCCCCCCCCTCCATTGTGTTTCCTACCCCCCCAGTGCTCTCTCTAGAAAAAACAGCTGCAGTTACAGGAGTCTATGAAAGCTCAGGAACAAGCCAAGTGACACCAGAATCACAGGAAACTTCACCTGGGCAAATCCCCCACAGCCAGGCAGTGAAAGCAAGGCAAGCATCCCCCCTATGCTCACAGCCTCCCCCAAGTCTCCAAAGGCAGATTTGGATTGACATAAAGGCAGACATGACAAGACTTCTGACAGGAGCTCCCCAAAGTTACCCTACAACAGTTTGGCGGGCACCCCAGCCCCACCAGAGGAGCCAGGGAAGCATGCCCACAACTCTCACAGCTCCCCTCCCCAAGGACTGAAACACACCAAAGCAAATTCTTCTACTATGCAGAGGAAAAGAAACACCTGGATGGTATAAAATGTGCATCCTCACTCGGCCAAGATATCCAGTAGCTAAGCCCCACTGCTTGGCATGAGCTGAGAGACAGGGCCCTGAGTCCACGTAACAGCCAAACCTCAGCAGGGGAGAGAAAGTCGCAATCAGAAGGGTATAAAATGTGGGTCTCCTCACTCAGTCAAGGTACCCAGTAGCTAAGCCCCACCACTCTGTGTGAGCAGAGAGACAGGGTGGCTCAGAGTCCTGTGTCCACCTAACCCCAGCAGGGGAGAGGTGCTCACAATCAGAAATAAATGATGAATGTAGTCTGCTTTTAACAAGCTCCGTGCTTTTAACAAGTTCCCTGACAACAGAGCCTGCAGTGTATATGTAGCATTCTGATCTCTTGGAGCACAATGGAAACTCTGTTATTGACAGCAAGCAGCGCCTGTAAAGCTTTGGAGGGCTCCTATTGGTGTTTCCAAGGCTGGAGAACATCCCCCTCCCCATTGCCTTGGAATTCTGTAAGCAGTTTAACTGAGTGGAGACAGTCTGTCTAGAAATGCATTCATTCACAAACTGCCACGAACAGCATCAAAGTTTGTGAAATGTTTGTGTTGGGCGCCCTTCCACAAACATTGCTTCACGAACCACAAACTGCCCATAAATGGGATGTCTTTTAAAATCCTGATGGTGTTGCCTCCGATTTTCAAGGGTGTTCCTGTAGTTGCTTTCAGGATAGAATCCCTCACGTGTCTCTTCGAGAATCTAACCACTATCTCACCAGGCAGATTATTTTTCTTGATGTTAATGGAGTAGGCCCTATGGACCACATCCATTTAGCTTATAAGGTATTCCGCTTTTCAATCTGTAACTGGAGCTAATGCATCGCTCAAAAGTTGCTTTAGATTCTCGTCTTTTACTTCAGGGACCCCTTGGAACCAGAGGACCAGATTAGCTTTCTCCATTTGCAGTTGTAATAGTTGAGATTCTTCCAAAGCTTGCTTCCTTTCCAGCATTTGTACCTTTTTTAGAGTTGGCATCTATTTCCTTTACTTTCTCAGCTTTTTGCTCCGTCTTTTTTGTAGCTTTAGACAGTTGGAGCTGCTGATAAGTTCATTTATGGATTTTATTAGCAATCAGAAAAGTTGCAGGTGAATCAAAGGCTTTGACAGTAATGGCAGATAATACAAGTTTAGCTCTTACGAGAACTTTGGTGCAGCCCACATTCATACGTAATGGTTACATGTGACTGAGACAGGTTAATAAAGTACAATTAATACTGTGAAAATGTTTATCTAACAGACTTCCTGCAAGGCCAAGAGACATCATGAGAAGCAAACAATCTCCTGGCCATTGTGGAGGAGGTTCCTCATAAAAGTGTACCAAGCGCACTATCTACAATAGACAACCAAGCCTGTTTCAACTACCCCTCATCCTGGGAATGCCAGAGGAGGACTTTATAGAATAGTAGATTCATAGCTAGCAGGTGTTCCAATCAGCCTGAGAACAAGAAGCTTTTGGGATAGTATGCAAGCAAGCAGGGCATTAAGGTATGTACATCAGAACACCAGTGAGTATCCAGACTGACCCCAGACAACCATAGGTCCGATTCTGACAGCTGCTGATTGATGTTAATCATCTGATCCAGTAGAGGGCGCAAAGAGTCCGCCAAAAGTTTACAGAACTCAGTGGTCTCTTCTGGTCGTGGGCTCATGCTCCCCGGTGGTTTCACGTTTGCTTGTTTGTTTCCACTTTTTTCCACGCCATTTTTATGGATTGTTTACGTTTGCCAAAATTTGCTAAAGTCTCTGAAAATTGCCCAATGCCTATCCACACTCTGGTAAGGTTCTTAAAACAGATTTCAACGCTTTTAGTTCCGTCCCCCCCCCTGCTAAATCGCTTTTTAGTTCATGTGTATGGGAGGGGCTCCTCCCCCGCTTGCTTTTCTCACTGTTCTCAGTGGCGGACTTTGCAACCACTGGTTTTGTGACATCTAGAGCACCAACATTTTAGTGTCTTGTACTGTATTGTTTTATTCTGTTTTTATCTGTTTTAACTTTGGCACTTGTGCCTCTTTGTTAGCCACCCGGAGCCTTCGGGGAGGGCGGGATATAAATCCAAAAAATAAATAAATAATTCATGATGAACTTTACTTCATGGGACAGTTTGTGCCCATCCCTAGTGATGACAATGATGATAATTTCTCCTAGTGCTTTTCAGTGTGCAGTTGCTGATCAATGAAAAAGAACTATCTACTAGCCAAAAAGAAAAGCCCAGAAATTGTGGGAAACCAGCAGAGATCATTGCTACTCACCCAGAACTTTCCAACTACTGACACCACCTCTAATTCACGTTTAATGCAGAAGACTGCACCCCAAAAAACTTTTTGGACATGTTTTGCATTCTCATTTCACTAAGAATATGCTCCAGAATTAAATTCTCCTCATTTCTGCATGCTTGTATCAGTTTACCCTCCTGTCCTCACGAAAGACTAACTGGAAGAGGATGGAATGACCAAATGATGTATGAGGAAAGAATTCCTTTCTCTATTTGTTCAGGAAGGTGCAAGGAAGGCTCTTCTGCTCAGTGTTTGCCCCCCCAGTCGGAGTAACGAGACGGACAACAGTTTGGATCAAACAAGGGCCACTTTATTAACTATATACAGTTTATTAACCACAAAACGGCAAGGGAGCATTTCCTAAGTAGCGGAACAGACAAGGCAGGTGTCAGGCTGACCAGCCTCCTTGTCTAATACGTGGGCGAGCCACCAACCCTGGTCTTGAGCCATTAATCTGGCTTGAGATCAGCAGCCTAGCCACTGGTAGCCTCCCAGGAGCACCTACTCCTGAAACCATGCCGCTTGCAGAGAGGAGCTTACCCAAGAGGTTCCCAGAGGGAATCATCATTCACTGCCCAGGGCCTTAATAACCCGCAGGCCGTTCCTGAAGACCCCCCGGTTCCCAAAACAAGGTACGGCTTAAGGTGCTCACCATTTTCTGCTTCCTTATCCCTGCACTATTCTGCCACTCAC
>NW_015167532.1:534083-596861 GCF_001447785.1 Gekko japonicus | reverse complement strand
CTACCTGGCTCCCTTGGGCGACCAGCCTCAGCCTACACTAGAAACAGGGCGGGTGGGCGGCAAGGCTCCCTCTAAGCTGTGGAGTCCTGTGAACAAAAATTCTACTTGGTGAGCTCCTGCCATTAAAGTTGTGAGCGAGTGATTTGGCTGCTGCATGAATTAGTTTGCTCTGGAGCCATCCTTCCTGAGCTAAGACAAAAATCTGTGAGCCGGAGGCTAAAAAACTGTGAGCTAGCTCACACTAACTCAGCTTAGAGGGAACACTGGTGGGCGGGCGAGCACAAGGCAGCAACTGCCCGGGCGGGAGCAGAGCCGAGCCTAACTAGGCTGGCTCCTCCCCGCCCACGCCCCAGCGCACTGCGCTGGGGCGCTGTTGCCACCCCGCCCTCCTCCGCAGCGGCAAACCAGCCCCCGGTCACCATAACCGAGAGCTCCCTTAGGTAACTCCTAACCTGGGGTGAGGAAGGGGAAGGGAAGCCTCACTACTGTCTCCTCCAGTATGAGAAACTTCAGGGTGGACAAACAGAGAAGAAAGAAGAGCCAACCTAAGCCCCTCCACAGATCCTGCAGTTAGATATAGTTCAGTCACACTCACACTGAAGGAATTAAAGATCCCCTCTTCACCCAAGATCCTTTCCACTGAACTGCCTCTGTGCCTCCAGAAAAGACCACCTTTAGGGAGCGGCCTCTTCTGGTCCTCATATGCAACTGAAGGAAGAGCAAAATGGAGGCAAGTGATCCCAGATACGTTTATGTGTGTGTGCGTGTGTTTATTTTTAAAGTTCTCTACAGTACATTTCCATATAGACTTTTATTGAACACACACACACACACACACACACACACACATACCAGTGCCCTCAGGTTTCAAGCATGAGAATTAATGAACTGTTTTTCCAAACCCTTTGATGAATACAATACCCATTTCACTTGTGATAGATGTTTTTGTGGCACAGTTTCCAAAAGCTGGGTCACCTACAACAGTAGAGGCATTTGTTTGAATAAAACACCACTGAATAAAATAGAGTTTTGGTTTTCTATTGGGTGTTTTTTTTTCCCCAGGACAGAAGAAAACCTTATCAGTGCTGCATGAAAACGATAATACAATAAAGCAGTCTCATGAATGCAAGAAGGGCCATGATGCCAATGTGCTTCCAGTTCATAGCAGTAGAGGACGGGTGAATTTTGTTATCCAAATCAGTTCCTGTATCAGAGCATCTTCTACATCATTACAATGAGAACTCAGTAATATCCCTCCAGGTTCCACAAAAAACTGATCCCAATCACCTGTCAAGGAACTAAACAGGATGGATGGACAGACGGATGGACAACTTGGGCTTAAAGACCCTAACTGGAACAAGTACAGCAGCCATCTTTACCACCATAAGACTTGTTCTTCTGAAACTCCACCAGAAGGCATATGACCTCTCCTCCAAATATTGACTCTTTCTTAACTGTAAAATCTTTCTAACTCTTTACCATACAGATGTGCAAAACTGTATACATGTTTAATGGGAAATACTTGGCACCGTCCAGTCTATTGTACACATGGTTCCTAATATATCACATTACTCCCTCTTAGTAAGAAGAGACTGAAAGAGACACACATACACTTAACAGCCTTTATTTCCCTATCAAGGTACTGAGCTGAAATATGAAAGGGAAAGCAAAATGAGACTTTTGTTACAACAAGACAATTATATATATTAGAGCCAAATAAACCTTGTGTATTTGAACAATCCTAATTGCACCCCTTGGAGCTGATGCCTAAATTAGGGATGCCCATGGGAATGGGAAAGGGGGGGGAGAAAGTCATAGGTTCTTTGTGCTGAAGAGTAGAGTTTGGTTGCAGTTAGGTCCAGAAGCAAGAATTGCTTGTCTGGGGGAAAAGACAACAATTGTGATCTTGGCAGTACGAAAAGTCCGGTGATGATACCAATTACCATGATTTCAGCAGTGGCAAATGTTCTGGAGCAAAAGCAGCTACAAAAGCTGGGGGCTTAGGTGTCCTTTCATGTATTTGGAGTTGCCTGGTCTTTAGTGCGTGTGCATGGGGTTGTGTTATTGGCAGGGCTCTTTTTGTAGAAAAAGCCCAGCAGGAACTCATTAGCATAATAGGCCACACCCAACAGCAGAAACTCATTAGCATATTGGGCCACACCCCTGACAGCACAGCTCATTAGCACATTAGGCCACACCCACATGTTACCAGAAGTGTGGTTATCCAGCCACACCCACCTCTTGCTTGTTATTCTGTTTACCTTGTTTGTTGTCAAAACCCAGGGCTTTTTTGTAGCAGGAACTCCTTTGCATGTTAGGCCACACACCCCTAATGTAGCCAATCCTAATGAGTTTCTGCTGTTGGGTGTGGCCTATTATGCTAATGAGTTCCTGCTGGGTGTGGCCAACTCGGGAGCCAGCCAGAACTCCGTTCCTGCCCCAAAATAGCCCTGGTTATTGGCCAGATTCCATGCCAAGTTTAAATCTGCAATGGGCATTGGGTCCAAAGCACAGGGTCTTACTCTTCTATTGGAGGATTTGGATTTCTGGGTGATAGGAGGTAGGTACGTACCAAGGGGCAAGTAGAAGTCTAAATATGGGCATGCCAGGTGAGGAGATGAGGGGACAAAAACAGCAGAACCATCTAGGTAGGATGAGTGAATTACCTGAGTGGCAGGGCCAGATAGGGTCAGTTCGACAAAAGGCCGAGCAGTGGATTCATGGCCTTCCATGGAATGGTAATTGAATTACTGGGGGTGGGGAGGTTGTATTGTGAAGGCGGTTCTGTGACTCAGGTTACTGTCCAGAAAACATGAGTCATTCTTTACACCCATGGGTGTGAAGGTGCTCTTGAGACTTTGAAAAAAGGTCTTTGAGTAATATGTTCATTGTATCATACAGGCAGGTAGGCTAACCCCATCCTAGAACATGTGGGGGTGGTGGTTCCTGTCAGTCTCAGGCACTCTACTTTGCTATCAAACTAGGTATTTTACCCAGGTGTCAGATGTTTTTAGAAGATCCCTGGGGAGATGGCTTCATAGGTAACAGCGTATGTATTGTACTGAAGCGTATGTTCTGTTTTTAAAAAGAGAGGACTTACAACACATCTTCCTGAAGGAGAGCACTGGGGTCAAAATAACCCTTCCCTCATAAATACTGCAAATCTGCCTGAAGTGCACAGCTACCCATTATTATATCGGCTTCACTTTAATGACTCATTGCAAGGTTGTTTCCTTACAGCTCCTTTTGATCATTCATTAATAACCCTGTCAGAAATATGGGAACTGATTACTCTAATGATGCAACTGAGCAGCTTCCCAGTGTGTCCAGATTAAAAAAAACAACAAAAAAATAAAAAAAAACTGTATCTTACTCTATCCTGATGGCTAAATGACAGAGTGCAACTGCTTAAAAATTAACACAGGATGAGAAGCCAGACTTTTTAAAAAGCTGTGTTTTAAGTGGGAATCCAGGTTATTAACCCTAACTGTGGCTAAAGCTGCTGCCCCTATTACACAAATTAAATGGGGTTAAGACTATGGCTGCATGCATTCCACACATCATTGGGTATAATGTTTACATTTTCTACGGCAATCATTCAGAAGTGGCAGCTTGTCCAGACAGGAAAATTCAGTTGCTGTAGCACAATGGGTTTAAATTAAGGGTGGGAAGGATATCAGGAAAAACTTTTTACAGTCAGAGTTGTGCAGCAGTGGAATCAGCTGCCTAGGGAAGTGGTGAGCTCCCCCTCCCTGGCAGTCTTGAAACAGCAGCTGGACAAACACTTGTCAGGGATGCTCTAGGCTAATCCTGCATTGAGCAGGGGGTTGGACTAGATGGCCTGTAGGACCCCTTCCAACTCTTTGGTTCTATGATTCTAAACTGGAGAACAATGGCACACGTCCAGTAAGCAGAAGGAAATGCCTAGTTGAGATTCACTATTCAGTCCCAGGTTTCTGTCTGCAAAGATGAGGCTTTGGATACTTTTCCCCCAACCTGAGTCTCCCAGGTTGCTTTGACCCATTACGGATCTCTGCAGGCTCAGATGAAGGAAAGTAGAACACCTCCTGCACTTCCTGTCACCTGTGCATTCGCACAACAAGACCACTGGATCTAAGCCTCAGTTTTCAAGGAGATGCCACTATATTGTATATACAATGTATTACGCAAGTATTTTTAAGGTGCTAAAAACACAGTTTGTTCTGTTTTCCTACAGATAACACACTTCAAAAGGCATGGATTCAGGAAACTGGCATATATGCAGCTGAATTAACTAACATGGGCAGCAAAAATTATTTCAGAAATCGCAAGAGCGGCCTGTTTACTCTTCTGTTTTTGAAGCCTTGTCTTCTCTGTTCTGGGTGGGTGAAAAACTTTCTTCCATCCCCCCCCCCCTTTTCCAAAGAAAGCTTCCACATATAAAATTCCGGCGTGACCCACTCTTTGTGCAACCCCAATCAATTTAATAGTATTTCCCCACACATTTCCCACCCAACGGTTGGCATCAAATATTTCCTAACTAGGAGAGAAACTGGAACCAGTCCCATACTACTCATTAATGCCTTGAATGCTGCATGAGAGATATGCCCTGTGGTTGTGAGCTTCCTCACTAAGAATCTGAACCATGAAAACCATATACAGTAGTGAACAAAAATTAGCAACAAGACTGCAGTCCTGACCTGTACCCAGTTATATGTGCATAAGCCCTAAATATATTCGGTTCACGGTGCTGGTTCTTACTTTAAAACAGGTCTCTGGACAGGTAGCATACAGTGGTCTTGGTGGCTCTGACTGCACACCCTAACAAAGGGTAAAAGGTAAAGGTTCCCTTGCTCGAAAGCCAGTCGAATCCGACTCTAGGGTTGTGGTGCTCATCTCCGTTTCAAAGCCGAAGAGCCAGTGCTGTCCGAAGACGTTTCTGTGGTCATGTGGCCGGCGTGACTAAACACCGAGGTGCACGGAACGCTGTTCCCTTCCCACCAAAGTGGTCCCTATTTATCTACTTGCAATTTCTTGCTTTCGAACTGCTAGTTTGACAGGAGCTGGGACTAGAGACGGGAGCTCACTCCGTCATGCGGCACTCGGGTCTCGAACTGCTGAACTACCGACCTTCCACAGCCTGCAGTTCAGCGTCTTAACCACTTGAGCCACGGCAGCTCCTTGCAACAAAGGGTATACCCTAACAGACAAAGCCCTTTCAGTACCTGGGGCCCAATATATCAGAAAGAGCCTTAAACCCCAGCATACTTGCTATGCTCCCTGGAAAAATGTTGGCTGAATATTTGCCCTCTCTCGGATTGCACAGTTGGCTACAACGCAATCCCATAATTTCCCCATTGTTGCTCCACAGTTGTGGAATGGTAACATTCAACTCCAGTAGCACCTTAAAGGCCAACAAGTGGAAGGAACTCCTCTTGCAGATTTGAAAGATCACCTCACTCTGAGTTTTTCAGAAGGGCTGTAAAAGGCTTTTTAAAAAAAATATCCAGGCCATGTCTACTTGATGGTTTTATGAATTGCTGGTGTCTGGGCTGTTTTGTATGATATTTTGCTGATTTTAAAGAGAGCTTTTAACATTATTATTTCAATCACTGTTAGCGTCCTTGGCCTCTGCTGAGGAAAGCTGTGCTATAAATGTTTAAAAATAATACAAATGAAACTTGTGAGGCATGGGCTTGTTTAACTGGGAGCAGAACTGTATCAAAAAAAAGGAAGAATTCCTATGCTGCGTCAGATGAGAAGCCCAACTAGATCTCCAACAGCCACCAACACCACGAAAGAATTCACTAGCAGGCCAAGGCAAAATAGCTGAAATAGCTGTAGTCTGTTTTCTAAGTTCAGGTGGGTAGCCATGTTAGTCTGAAGCAGCAGAATAAAGTTTTGGTCCAGTGGCACCTTGAAGACCAACAAAGTTTTATTCTGGGTATAAGCTTTTGTGTGTATGCACACAAACGCTTATACCCAAAATAAAACTTTGTTGGTCTTAAAGGTGCCACTGAACTCAAATTTTATTCTGTTTTCTAGGGTTATACGGCTTCTAAACATGAAATCCATTCTGAGTTCTAAAAACTACTCACACATTCCTCCCCACACCCACAACAGCTGATGTCTAATCTTTTTTTTAAGCCAATTATGGTAACTGGCATCAGAGCATCCTAAGAATACAGTGAGGATAACGTATCAACAGATGATCCCCCCCCCTTTGCTTCCATGTTCAATCATTTATTGAGGATATCCTTATCGGACATGAACATATTTAATAAGGAGAAAAAGAGCTCTCTTTCATTCAACTGCTAACACTACATTTTTTAGAGATCTATGAAGCCACGATTTGTACAAAAATAAAAGAAGAAAGGTTTGTCAGGGAGTACAGACTTCTCCCCTCTACTGGGGGGAAAATGGACAAAAAGAAGATAAATACTCAGACTTAAAGCATATATAATTGATTTTTCAACTGATTACTTGCTAATAAAAATCCTTATAGCTGTGTAAAACCTGGACAAAGCCAATTTTCACCATAAGGATTGCCCTCCCAGATCCAACAAAGCACATCTCGATCAGATGCTTCAGAAAACTGTTTATTGGGGCCTGATAGTCAAGGGTCCTGTTTAGTAGAACATGACGGTCACCCACATCCACACTCTTTGGCCCCAGACAATACCCAGTCATCAAATATATATTGCTTCTGAATATGGAAGGTTCCTTTTATTTAGTGAACAGGCCTAATGCAAACTAAAAGTTAATGGTTTTTAAAGAATTGGGTTCCCCAGACCAAACTCTATAAAAACAGTAACATTTAGTTTGCACCATGGCCAAGTAACAGCAAATTAGGTTTCAAATTCTCAAGTCAGGCCAGGGATGAATAAAACTGATCCATTTATTTCCATGGAGGATTTTGTTGTCGCTGCTCTTCTACCTACAGAGTTCACAACCACAGAAACTCTGTGAACTACAAAACAAGATAACCTTTTTAAAAACAACAACACTGTTTGCCACACAAGGCAACTTGCTGGAGACTGCATAGCTGTAGAGTACATCAGACATAACCAGAGTTCTCTATCCCCAACTTCCACCAGATCTTCATCACCATTCTATCCTTTTATCATCAGATTACAGTCCTATTTATGCTGATGAGATGCAGACATAGAATTATAGAGTTGGAAGGGACTTCCAGGGTCATCTAGTCCAACCCCCTGCACAATGCAGGAAATTCACAAATACCTTCCCCCCACACACGCAGTGAACACTGTTCCATGCTCACAAGATGACCCCAAAAAACAAAACCCTCCAGGATCTCCAGGCAAACTGATCTGGAGAAAAACTGCTTTCTGGCCCCAAAGTGGTGATCAGCATTTCCCTGGGCATGTAAGAAAGGGCCACAAGAACTAAGCACTGAGGCAACCCTTCCTGCCCTCCCTCTCATGATCTGCCTAAGTTCACAGGATCAGCATTGCTGTTTAGCCTCTGTTTGAAAACCTCCAAAGAAGGAGAGCCCACCACCTCCTGAGGAAGCCTGTTCCACTGAGGAACCCTCCTTCCATCCCCAACCAGAGAGATTCAAAGCACTGAATGCTTCCATTCAACAACTTATCCTGGTAAATATATCTCCTGAGTGACATTTTCATGGTTTCAGAGGATAGCCATGTTGGCCGGCGATAGAACAGCTAGATTTGAGCCCAGTAGCACCTCAGATATCCCCAAAACCTTGTGGGTCTCTAAGGTGCTGCTGAACTCCAATCAAGGTGTTTTCATTGCCTATGGGGCAGCTGTATTTTTCCACATATTCAGAGGAATTTCTACTTGATGTTGGAAGAAAAAAACTGCTGTGTACCCTTCAGCCTTTATCCATAGCCCATCACAGAAAGGTTTCATTAGCTGTAAAGAGAGGCAAGCCCCCACATTGGCACTGGAAGACCACAGGGACCTTAAGGAGTGAGGAGGAATTTGAAGAACTGGAAGATGCACCAGTTACTGAAATCAAAATAGCACTTTCATTGAGCAAATGAAAATAACCTGTTTTATTTATAAAACGTTCCTGGACCAGCCATCAACACATATGTCATCAGCAGGTGGAAGTGGAGGAGTGGGGAATCAAACCCGGTTCTCCCAGATTAGAGTCCGCACACTTAACCACTACACCAGACTGGCTCTCATTAGCTGTAAAGAGAGGCAAGCCCCCGCATTGGCACTGGAAGATCACAGGGACCTTAAGGAGTGAAGAGGAATTTGAAGAACTGGAAGATGCACCAGTTACTGAAATCAAAATAGCACTTTCACTGAGCAAATGAAAATAACCTATTTTATTTATAAAACGTTCCTGGACCAGCCATCAACACATATGTAGCACAATCCCAGCACTGATTAACCACACTTTTAAAGTTGCTTTGAATTCAATAGGAATGTTAAGCATAGTTTGGTGTTCCCATGTATTTATATATACACACACACCTATTCCATGGGCGGCAGCATTAACTATCAGGTACATGTATTGGATGAAGGGGGAAAAACTCTCAACTTATCAATGTAACTTCTGAGCTGCATTGCATCCAATGCGACGTATGAACATGCCTGTATCTTCCTCATAGCACTGCACTTTATGAAAAACTTTGCACAAATATTTTCCTTATAAACAATGTATTCAAACAAACTACCCCACGCGTGGCAAAATTTCTAGTAAAAGGTAAAGGTTCCCTTGCTCGAAAGCCAGTCGAATCCGACTCTAGGGTTGCGGTGCTCATCTTCGTTTCAAAGCCGAAGAGCCAGCACTGTCTGAAGATGTTTCCGTGGTCATGTGGCCGGCATGACTAAACACCAAGGCGCACGGAACGCTGTTACCTTCCCACCGAAGTGGTACCTATTTATCTACTTGCAATTTCTTGCTTTCGAACTGCTAGGTTGGCAGGAGCTGGAACTAGAGATGGGAGCTCACTCCATCATGCGGCACCCGGGTCTCAAACTGCTGAACTACTGACCTTCCACAGCCTGCAGTTCAGCATCTTAACCACTTGAGCCACCGCAGCTGTTCTAGTAGCTGTTGTCAAATCACATGACAATTTTTGCAGTAGCAATCTTTAAATTCTTCCATGTTTTCCTGTGGAATGAGGTTTATTGTGGGACAAGGTTTTGCTGTTTATGACCCTGGTTGCAAAAACCGGAAAAACAATAGCAGTGTAAACATTATGCACGCAAACGCAGTGATACTGTGAACACCCCCCCCAATGACCGACTCCTTCAACTTAGTATTTGTATTGTGCCTTAATCTCTGTTTCAAAAGATCATTGTTGACTAAATATACATATAAACAATTTTGAGGTCAACCAAAAAGTCTTCTGCGATGCCTGGTAGCTGATGTAGCCATGTAATTTTTTCTTAATGTGCCTTAAGATCCATTTTGCCTAACCAAATGTTTCACTTCAAATTGGAATAATTGCAAAAACAAGACTCTTTTTGCAGCACCGTAATGGGTTTCTAAATGCCAAATAAGTGCTGTATGTACGTAATTGCCCTTTTTGTGCCCTAGGAACCATATATATGTATTAAAAATTAAGTATTAGAAAATAGCGTGAGTGAACAACATTTCAGAGAGCTTTAAATGCCCCTGACCTCTCACTACATATGAATGTGAACATGTTGTTTTCTGTTATTGTTCCTTAGACAAAGAGTCCCTGACAAGTCATGTTGCGATGACCAAACTTTCTGCACAATCTAAAAATATGACACCTTTTAAAAACCTGACACACATGCCAAAAAAGACCACCCTCCTGAACCTGTTAACAATATCAGCTGTCACAGGGGCTCATCAAGAAGAAAGTTAACTGATTCAACTAAAATTTCTGTCTTTATATGCATATGCATATAATCACACATTGCAGTTGAAGAGCTACAATATTTCAGCTCCCTCCTGTAGGGGGAGGGGGGATGGAAACATCCATGGAGCCCAGGACTAGCCAAAAGAGTAGATATCATTATCAGTTCTTTCTTTTCTTTTCTTTTCGGCAGCTTTGGAGATAAGGATTGATAGATAGGGATGTTTTCAGCAATGGCTAAATGGCGAGGCTTCCAATTTCTCATGAGATGTACAACTCCAGGGACATACTATTGGATTCCACCATAGGCAAGCAGGGGTCATTTAGTAGAAAAAGAGGTGCAGGAGCTCATTAGCATAACTTATTATCATAACTTATTTGCATATGCCAGACCCCCTGACATCACCGGAAGTGTATCAGAAGGCAACACCCATCGCTCAGGCTCCACTGGACTGTTTTGTATTGCTAGCTATGGAGGGGGGGGGATGCACAGATCTGCCCTCACAGAGGAGGGAGGGCTTGTACCTGAAGGCGGTGGGGGGCACTCTGCAACTTACCTGGCTGCTTCTTGCTCATTGTGGCCCGACTGAGGGCTGCTGAGAGCAGGGGGCGGGGCTTGTTGCATGTGCCCGCCCCCTGAGCTCCTTACTGCCAGAGCTCCGCTCCTGTGCGCTCCCACAGGAAATGACCCCTGTAGGCAAGGATGGGTACCATAAAGGTTTGCTGATGTACACGGCCAAAGAAAGCACCAGCCCGCTCACTGGAATTTGGAGTGGCCCTTTGTCCTGTTCATCAGTGACATTGCTCCTCCAAATATGATATGGAGCTGGCTCTTGGAGGCCTCCATTGGCTCCTCATGCTCCTCTGATGCCACAAATGATTCCCCCATCCTCTTCCACAGCATCAATAATTTGGCCAGCCTGCACTTCGAGGTTGGCTGCCTTTGCCTCAGACAGGCAGATCCTTCTCAACAGAGTACCTCAATTTTTTTTTTCAGTTGGTAACCAGCTATTCACTTGACTGGTCCATAAAAGCTCCTGAAATGAGATGAGTGTCCATGAGAGAGGAGAGCTAGATTCAAGGCCACCTTAGTACCACTTTAGAGATCAACAAGGTTTTTTAGGTGTAAGCTTTCAGGATCCTTTGTCAGGTATCTGATGAAGGGAGCTTTGACTCTCAAAAGTTTATACCCCCCAAAATCTTGTTGGTTTCTAAGGTGCTGCTGGACTCCACTCTACTCTTCTTCTGTAGACCAACATGGCTACCCTCCAGAAACAATGAGAGACTAAGGCCTTTTAAGTAGTGGCACGTTATCTGTGGACACAGATCCCTCCCCCTACTTGGCTCCTACTTGCTATAATTTCAGGTACTCGGGCCTATCCCTCGGCCTTCCACCACCGGCTGTGATCCCTACTTACTGTTACTCTCTCAAAAGCCCAGCACTCCGGAGAGCCTTCACATTGGCTAGGCTGAATACGTTCCCGTCGAACATAGTTTCTGGCCGCTTTCATGGCATCCCGTTCTCCGAACGGACATGCGATTGTAATCAAGATAGGGTGGAGACGATGGACCATATATTGCTAGCTTGTCCCAACTGGAATATGGAGAGGCAGAAGTATATTATACCTATACTGATAAAAGAAAAGCTTCCCTCCCTTCCCTGGTCAATTTCTGTCCTCTTATTTGATAACGTTGATAATTCAGTTACTAAAGCAGTAGCCATGTTTCTGGCCCTGGTGGCAAACAAAAAAAGGGAAAAGGAGGGGAAACTTTAAACCTTTCTGATTTTATACTGTCTTTATCTGCTGGAGGATTTATCTGGTCTGACGATTCCACCTAGTGTAATACACTCATATTTGGACAATGCACTTTACTGTTTGTGATTGAGATGATTTAAATAAGTCCAGATTTTTATTTTTATTTTTTAAATGGATGGTACCTTTATAAGTGTGTGTAAGTGTGCATAAGTGTGCTTAAGACTTTTGGACATGCAAGCCGAAAATAAATATTATTATAATTTCAGGTATAAGATTAAAAAAAAACACATCCTGACCAACTCAAGCTTTTGTTCAGGTATTTTTCCTTCCCTTACTCTGAAGGCTAGAAGTTGGGGAAAAAAAACAACCTCACAACCAGTTAACAGTATCAGCAGTCACAGGGATGCTATAAGCAGGAACTGTTCATATACTGTGTTAAGAGTGTCAGACTAGTATCTTGAACACCCAGGTTCGAATCCCCCCTCATGCCATGTAAGCTCACTGGGTGACCTTGGGCCAGCCACACTCTCCCAGCCTAATGTCCCTCACAGGGTGGTTGTGAGGGAAAAATGGAGGAGAGGAGAATGATGTAAACAGCTTTAGGTCCCCATTGGGGAGAAAGGCCGGGTATAAATGAAGTAAGTAAATAAATAAACATTGCTGGGTTTTATCGTATTTTATAGTTAATCTTACAGTTCTGTTTTTGATGTGTTATGCTCTTATGGTTTTGAATTAATTTTTTGTTAACTTCCTCACAGACTTTCAAGATTAAAAGGTGGCATACAAGACTTAAAACTATTTTTTTTTAAACCAGCATTCTGCTGGGTAACACAATCTGCTATACAAGCCACAGAGCCCTGTACAAATTGCTTTGAAAATGGTTCCTGCGAAATGGAAGGAAAGGTGAAAGGAATGCGGAGATGGGGAAATGCTGGTGAGAGACATTTCTGGGAAGGCAGATAATTCAGTGGAGGTGGTGGCAGAAGGAATGCATCTACAAAGTGCCTTTTGGATGAGCAGAGAATGCCAATACTTGACAAAACCAGGGCCAACTCAGTTTCAGTTAAAATCCTTCCCCAAACCAGTTTGCACATTCATGCTACACCCAACAAATATATCCATACACATCCTTCTGTGTCAAACAAATAACTGCAATGATGGATAAACTGTGTGTGTGTGTGGTTTTCTTTTTTTAAAATAGTACTTAATTACAGGTGGGTGCAAACGGTTGTTGTTGGTAATACTATTGTGTGAATTTTAATCTTTTGTTTCTAGATCACACTTATGAAGTGGAAGACAGATTCTTTCAGCATAGATGAGCCAGATCACCCTACCTCACCATTTTTTCGTATCATTTTCGGCTCAATAAATACTTTTTTTGCAGTTTGTGCCACTGCAGTACAGACATCTCTGCCTCATTATGCACAGCACTGCAGAAACAAGGAGGAAAACCCATGTATTTCAAGCACCTTAATCAAAAGGCTTAATATAGTTCAGAAACGCTGACTTCTGAGATTTCATTCCAATTTGCTCCACACAAACACCCCATTAAGAATCCCCTGGAAGTCAGATGTAGTATGAGAGCGCAAAGAAGTAGAGAGTTCCTCCTCTTAAAATGATACGTGCAGAAATAGAATTTCGGGGTGGGGGGGAGAGATAGAATTAGGTTTTTATAGATCTGTTCCCTCCAACTGGAAACCTCCAAGTTTACAGTGGGGGGAAAGCAGCTTATTTTGTTTCATTCTGGGGAAGCTGGAAAATATATTGCATAATCTTAAACTAGTCCAGCAACCAAGATACTTGGCTAAAAACTAGGAAATCTTTCATCCAGATCTTGCCTTTGCTATTACTTCACCAACAGTACAGTCTGTAAAAGAATTATCTTTCTAATCCCATTGATTTAAATGGAGCTTAAAAGGTATAATTCTGTTTAGAATTGCATTGAAGGTAGTCTTGGATAAACTGCTATCAACCATAAAATAAAAGGAAGTACTTCTTCACCCAAAGAGTGATTAACACATGGAATTCACTGCCACAGGAAGTGGTGGCGGCTAGAAGCATGGACAGCTTCAAAAGGGAATTAGATAAGCATATGGAGCAGAGGTCCATCAGTGGCTATTAGCCACAAGGTATAGATAGGGGCTCTGGGGCAAGTGATGCTCTGTCTTCTTGGTGCTTGGGGGGGTCAACAGTGGGAGGGCTTCTAATGTCCTGGCCCCACTGCTGGACCTCCTGATGGCACCTGGTATTTTTGGCCACTGTGTGACAGAGTGTTGGACTGGATGGGCCATTGGCCTGATCCAACATTGGCTTTTCTTATGTTAACCAATCTCATTTCACTCCCACCCCCTGTAATATGGAAAGTAAAACAGCACTGACCTTGCAGGACTGCATAAGGACTACTGAGATTCAATATAATCTCAATATTATTGCTATTATTAAAATGTGAAATTCTTTAAATACATGCACACTTCACAAGATCCAATATATTATAACTCTTCAGTTTTAAAAGAAATGTATATAATTTAGGTTTTGACAAGAGGAATTACAGCTAAGATGAAGCCAGTGTGCAAAGGGAACATGTGATTGTTTGGGTTCTGTTTCAGGGTGTTTTTGTTGTTGTTCCGCAATTCTCGATCTTTTCATCAGCCAAGCCATGCAACAACTAGTAGAAAGCAGAAACACGGTATAATGAAAGGGCTACAGGGATGATCCTACTCATCTGGAAGATCAGCCATTCTTCTAGTTGGAGTAAGCCTCCAGAGAGTGTCAGCAGGACAAGTATATTGTAATATCACTGCAACAGATTTTCACACAACACAATGAACAGCCACTTAAGCAGGGTGATCTCTGTTCTTCTCCCCTTAAATGCAAGCTATGGTTACCTCTTCAGTTCTATTCCTTTCGGGGGAAATATTGTTGTACTAGAAAAAGGCATGAACAAACACTTAGGAACATACTTTGTACGCTGTACAACACAAAATGGAAAAATTAAATGAAGGATGACACAGTATATGTATCCATAAAGCCAACAACCCATTCAAAAATCCTTACCAAAATATGCACATCTACAGAAACCCAACAAGATAACTGTATTCAGATTATACCATAGTTGTTCTGGCTTGGGGCTGATGAGAAACTGCTTTTGTTGTTCGGTCACACAGTCGAGTCCGACTCTTCGCGACCCCATGGACCAGATCACACCAGGCCCTCCTGTCTTCCACCGTCCTCTGAAGTTTGCTCAGTTTCATGTTCGTTGCATCTATGACACTGTCTAACCATCTCATCCTTTGCCGTCCCCGTCTTCTTTGACCTTCAATCTTTCCCAGCATCAGGGTCTTCTCCAGTTGAGTGCTCCCTTCTCATTTGGTGGCCAAAGTATTTGAGCTTCAACTTCAGGATCTGGCCTTCCAGGGAACAGTCAGGGTTGATTTCTTTTAGGATTGACTGATTTGAACTTCTTGCAGTCCAAGGGACTCTCAAGAGTCTTCTCCAGCACCATAGTTCAAAAGAATCTATTCTCCGGCACTCGGCCTTCCTTATAGTCCAACTCTCGCAGCCATCCATTACTACTGGGAATACCATTGCTTTGACCATGCGGACTTTTGTTGGCAGGGGGATGCTTTTTATCATGCTGTTTAGGTTTGCCATCACTTTCCTCCCAAGGAGCAGGCATCTTTTAATTTCATGGCTGCTGTCACAGTCTGCAGTGATCTGGGATCCCAGGAACGTGATGTCTGTCACTACTTCAATGACTTCCCCTTCTATTTGCCAAGGAGTGATGGGGTCAGATCCCATGATCTTAGTTTTTTTGATGTTGAGCTTCAAGCCCACTTTTGCACTCTCCTCTTTTATCTTGAGCAAGAGGCTCTTTAGGTCCTCTTCACTTTTTGCCATCAGAGTGGTATTGTCTGCATATCTGAGGTTATTGATCTTTTCCCCAGCAATCTTAACTCCAGCTTGTGATTCATCCAGGCCAGCATTTCGCATGATATACTCTGCATATAAATTAAATAAGCAACGTGACAATATACATTCTTGTTGTACTCCTTTTCCTATGCTAAACCAATCAGTTGTTCCGTCCAGTTCTAACTGTTGCTTCTTGACCCTTATACAGGTTTCTCAGGAGACATGTGAGGTGATCTGGTACTCCCATCTCTTTAAGAACCTGCTATGGTTCTGGTTTCATAGGAAACTGATTACACAGGACCAAAAAAAAAGGTTAGTCTTTTCACATGGGCCCAACTTGTTGCTTGTTAAACCAGAAGCAAACATATATCTTCATCACTGATTAACGGTAGCATCCACTTGCATGTCTGGATGATGCATCATTGATAAATCACTGCAGCTAGGACTTACAGACCAACCAGCATCAGGTCAATTTTTTCTTATTGATGAGGACAATCCACACACTATTATAATTAATGTACATAAAAGAAGAAAGAGTGAATTAAGGGGATACTGAAAGTAAACAGATGCAATTTATATGTACTTAGCTTTACTTTCTATTGGGAATGGAGACAAAGGGATGTGCCAAAGGCCTGCCTCTCTCTCTCTCTCTCTCTCTCTCTCTCTCTCTCTCTCTCTCTCTCACACACACACACACACACACACACACACACACACACAGTGGTTTTTGATGAGCAAGTTAAAAAGAAAGGAAGCATCCCATGGATGTGTAGGGAGGGAGATCCAGGAGTTGAAGATATATATGCACACACACAAAGTGGGGGACATGTAAGGACTTGTTGGAGGTAGCTCATTTTCCCTTTTATCCTCCTCCCCCACTATTTTGTTTTTCCCTTCCCTGGAAGTCCCCACAGCCTCCCCCTACTTCCTCTTTCTTTCTCTCCTTCCCATCCACTAGCCAACGTACCTTTATCTGCCCACCTGTCTTCAGTTCTCCCTCCTTCTTCAGTTCTCCCACCTGTCTTCAGTTCTCCCTCCTTCCCTCCTGCCTCTCCCCAGGAAAACTTGGACCAGTTCTACGGCTGATGTTCCATGCCAAGTCAGACCCAGTTGCACAGTGGGTGCTGCCTCCATCAGGGGCATCCCCACTCCACCCCAAACTGCCGCACTCTTGAGGCAGAATCCACAAGTCACCCAAGCAGTACAATCAGAAGCAGTTACACTCATCTGGACCCACTGACTTTCACTGGACTTAGGATGGAACGCTTAGAAATGCACTATAAGTGAGCTTCTTGTAAGGTTGCCAGCTGCAGGTTGAGAAATACCTGGACATTTGGGGGGTGGAGCTTGGGGAGGGGAGGGACTTCAATGGGGTATTATGCCCATAGAGTCCACCTTCCACAGTGGCCATTCTCTCCAGGTGAACTGATCTCTGTTGCCTGGAGATAAGTGGTAATCCCAGGAAATCTCCAGCCACCACCTGGAGGTTGGCAACCCTAGCTTCCTGACATTGCAGGGATTTGAACCTAGGCCTCCCTGATCAAGTCCAAAGCAGGAAGGGCCTGGGTAGACGGGGCCTGCCATTTGCAGGGCCGGGCGGGGGAGGGAGAGGCTGACCAGACGTGGGTTTGGGGGTGGGGCTGGGTGAGTGGTGGGATGAGAGGTACCTCCCCTCCCTCCTAGGGCCAATGGAGGGGCAATGGGGTGGTCAGGAAGGGGAGGCCTTAAAAACAGCGGGACAGGCCGCTCACCATCCCTACTCGATGGAAGGAGGCAGAGTGCTGTCCAAACAGCATCTGTCACAGCCCAACATTCTCCCTCGGGTAACTGACCAATCAAGAAGATAAATGCTAACATTCGGGATTACCCAGGAAGTAACCATTACGGGAGATCTTAAAAAGCAGGCAGGGTGTGTACTTTCTATGTGAAATTTCCTGCTTGACTTTTGAATACAGTAGTTTAGCTTTATTCTTATCCCACAAATTTCCAACTTTCCTATGCTGTCTGACCATTCAGTCAGCCTGTCCTTGGTCTGCACTGGCTCAAATGCTTCAGGTCACAGCTGTTACACTACATTTAGATCTGGAAATCAGTTTCACTAAGAGGATGAAGCTTGTGTTTTATATATACAACGTTCCAGGTTCAATCCTCAACGTTTCCAATTAAAAGGATCTCAGATAAAGATAACAGAGGTAAAAAAAGTACTCTGACCTAGACTTGTGGACTTCCAAGAAGCATTAGTAGGTTACTGTTAGAAAGTGGACACTAGAATAGATGCTCTGATCTATCAGAACACTTCTTGTAGTCACAACGTGCTAATAATCCCTGCTACTCACACTAGTCTAGTCTGGGTTTATCTTCCCATCTATTAGCAGAAGACTTTACAGGAAGCTAGCAAAATAAATGCATTTCTCTAGAAGACTTCCTCTGTTGCTGAACCCCACACACAAATCTTCTCCCTTAATCAATAGCACTGTCTTTTTCCTCTCTCCATCCAGCACTGAGCTATTTTTTATCCAATGGCGCAATCTGCTGTTGGAAGAAGTTTTCTTCTGCTGCAGTTTTTACATGAAACCTCGATTTTTCCCCGTTCCAAGTCATTCAGGTGTTTTGTATTTATGTCATTCGTAACTAAAATTCTCCAGCCATACCTAACAGTTACATTCAGCATCAACACTATTTCCCCAAATATTATCATTTTGCGTAGTTGGAAAATTTGCACTGAATAGAAGATTCAAGAACCTGAAGTTGTCAGCATTTGCCTAAAATACCATCAAGTTTCAAGTACTGAAGGTGGCACAGAAACATTTAAAAATGTGGAGTCAATACCTGGTCACTTATCAAAAAACAGCACTCGCAAGCCTGAACACATAATACATATGCAGGATTAATTTGTTTGGCATATTTACATCCCACTTTTCTCCCCAATGGGGGCTCAAAGCAGCTAAGAATACATGAAGGGGGAAAAATACAACAGAAGAAACGAGAAAGGGAGGGCGGACTTCTGACCGGAGGCAGGTCTTATTTCTCAGCTAGCTGATCTCTATGCTGAGAGCAGGAGGAGAAGAGCTCTTGGATTTGCACCTCTGGGCATGCCCAGGCCTGTATGCAGAGAAAAGAACAAATTCAGCAAGATGTTACTCAGCTGCTGGTAACTAGCCCGGTCTTCCCCACTTCCTCCCCTGCCATTAGAATTCAGATTTCTAATGGCCAATGGGTATGGCATCAGCGCTCTGCATACCTTATAGAGTTAACAACCTCCAGGTGAAACCTGAAGACTTCAGATAACAGTTTCCCTGGAGAAAATGGAGGGTGGGCTCTATGGTATTATATCCCACTGAGTTCTCTCCCTACCCCAAACCCTGACCTCCCCAGGCTCCACCCCCAAGTCTCCAAGAATTTCCCTAGCCAGAGATGGCAACCCTACCTCTTTGCCACTCCCCATGACTAGCACAATTTGCCCAACACTTATTTTGCATGAGTAACACAAACCAGACAATTCAGTTCCTTGGCATGAATTTTAATGCATTTTTGTTTTGCTTTTTAAGATCCAGGTATATATGCTTACTTCTAATTTCCGATTCAAAACATTAGCTAAAATCAGGGCTGTTTTTGGGCAGGAACACACAGGAACAGAGTTCCGGCTGGCTCCTGAGTTGGCCACACCCAGCAGGAACTCATTAGCATAATAGGCCACACCCAACAGCAGAAACTCATTAGGATCGGCTACAGTAGGCGTGTGTGGCCTAACATGCAAAGGAGTCCCTGCTACAAAAAAAGGCCCTGGGTTTTGACAACAAACAAGGTAAACAGAATAAGAAGCAAAAGGTGGGTGTGGCTGGATGACCCCACTTCTGGCAACACGGGGCTGTGGCCTAATATGCTAATGAGCTGTGGTGTCAGGGTGTGGCCTAATATGCTAATGGGTTTTGGCTGTTGGGTGTGGCCTATTATGCTAATGAGTTCCTGCTCAGCTTTTTCTACACAAAAAGCCCTGGCTAAAGTAACACCTTTTAATGACCGTCAAGTTGGAAAGGTTTTATAAGCAAAAGTGCAATATATTTCTCTTCCATACAAAGCATGACTGTCTGGCAATGTAGGAAACAAAGCTGATTATATGAGTATGATTCACCAACCTAAAGAAGAATTCTGTGTTAACCGAAAAGCTATTACCAACAGAAAGTAGTCTAATGAGAACAAGCCCACCACTATTTCTCTGTTGCATAATTTTCTGAGGACAATATGGTAAGACCAAATAGTAACTAGAAGGATAAGCTAACATTTCGACAGGTTTCACCTTAGATTCAGGTGGGTAGCTGCATTGGTCTACAGTGACAGAACAAAGTTTGAGTCCAGTGGCACCTTTAAAACCAGCAAAGTTTAATTCTGGGTATAAGCTTTCATGTGCATGCACACTTCTTAAGATAAATTTAACTTTAATAATCATTGTGTGCTGTCAAGCTGCAACCAGGTTATTGTGACCTCAGTCCCATTGGGTTTCCAAGAAGAAGACAACAATGATGAAGAGTAGGAGTAGGAGATTGGATTTATACCTCGCCCCTCACTACCCAAAGGAGCCTCAGAGTGGCTTACAATCTCCTTTCCCTTCCCTTCCCCACAACAGACACCCTGTGAGGTAGGTGAGGCTGAGAGAGCTCTTGAGAGAACAGCTCTGAGAGAACTTGTGACTGATCCAAGGTTACATCAGCAGCTGCATGTGGAGGAGTGAGGAATCAAACCTGGTTCTCCTAGAGTCCACGCTCCTAACCACTACAACAAACTGGTTAAGAGATGAGCAGAAGTGAGTTGCCATAGCCAACCTCTGCATAGCACCCTCCATCATCCTTGATGGTCTCCCATCCAAGTACTAACCATGGCTGACCCTGCTTAGGCTCCAAGCTCTGATGACGTCAGGCTGCTATCACCAGACCAAATAGAATTATTTTGGAACACACTTTAGTCCTTACTTCTTATTACTCAGAAATGGGTTAATGCATGCACTGTTAACTCAAATATTCATGAGGTGTATGAGATCCTCGCCACTTTTCCTCGCCAGATTGCATGCATCTTTGCATCAAATCTTTTCGAGTACACTGTACAGGACATACGCACACCAGATAAGAACCATGTTAAAGGACAGAAGGCAATGTGAAGTCTCCCTACAGGCCCTGCACAGTTCCGACCATCCTCTTTTCTTAGACAAGTCGGTAATCCATTCTCCCCTATGGTATTACTTTATTATTTACTGAGAACATTTATACACCGCCTGCCTCTGACCTGAGACCTCCTATGCTTGGGCAGGACTGCTGAAGTGCAAGCAAAGATGGCTTTGCTTCTACTTCAACAGTCCTGTCCCTCAACAGTTCTGCCTCAACGGTCCTACCCCTGACCTTGGGTAGTAAGTTTAAGGTTCTCTTCATGTATATATGCAGCCTCCTTTGCTTCATCATGCAGAAAATGTAAGACTCAGGGCTATTTTGGGGCAGGAACGCACAGGAACGGAGTTCCGGCTGGCTCCTGAGTTGGCCACGCCCAGCAGGAACTCATTAGCATAATAAGCCACACCCAACAGCAGAAACTCATTAGGATTGGCTACATTAGGGGTGTGTGGCCTAACATGCAAAGGAGTTCCTGCTACAAAAAAAGCCCTGGGTTTTGACAACAAACAAGGTAAACAGAATAAGAAGCAAAAGGTGGGTGTGGCTGGATGACCACAGTTCTGGTAACGTGGGGTGTGGCCTAATATGCTAATTCTATCAGGGGTTTGGCATAATATGCTAATGAGTTTCTGCTGTTGGGTGTGGCATATTATGCTAATGAGTTCCTGCTGGGCTTTTTCTACAAAAAAAGCCCACTGATTTGCAAGTATCCCAGTACAATCAGGAGCAACCATCAGTCTGCACTGCAACCAATGGAACTTTCATCGAAGTGCACTTAGATCACTCTGTTCATACTCAATGCACTGCGGTGTTGTATAAAGAATAACTGAACTAGGACCAGGATGATCAGGATCCAAACCCCTATTCTGCAGTGAGCCTTGGGCTGCTCACCATCTCTAATCTACCTTGCAGGGGGGTTGTGAAAACAAAATGAGAATGTTTATGCTGCTCTGAGCTCCTTGGAGGAAGGACAGTTTTTAAAAAACCTAATAAAATAAAATCTTTAAAGCCATTCCCTCTACAATGTGGATGTACTGATCTATTTCACAGGGGCATAGTATTGAGATAATGTACAAACTGGGTTTTCAACAGTATTAGTAGTTCACGTGGCAACAGCTGCCTCATCTCTGGAATTCAGCTGGCTTATGCCAACTGAGTTGCCACCTGGGCAATGGCCAGGAAATTTGAAGGTTGCTGGCTCCCACCAGGTGGCAAGGAACTTGAAAGGGGCTACCCGAATGCAGGAGCAGCCACCAAAGCTCTAGAGCACAGCAGAGGGAGCTTTACCAGTGAAGTCCCAGAGTCTGGCTCAACAAGAGGTACCACAGTGACATCTCAGGCCCTCAGGCTGCTCTGTGTGTGTGTGTGTGTCTCTGTGTGTGTAAAGTGTTGTCAAGTCACAGCCAACCTATGGCAACCCCATAAGGATTTTCAAGGCAAGAGCTGGTCAGGGGTGGTTGGCCATTGCCTGCCTCTGCATAGCAACCCTGGGCTTCCTTGGTGGTCTCCCATCCAAATAGTAACCCAGTTTCTGAGATTTGACAAAATCAGGCTAGCCTGGGCTATTTCTTACCAGCGGAGTACTCCAAATGGAGAGGGAACAGATGGAACAAAGCAAGCTGGAGAAGGACCCAAGAAAATAAATGAAAGAAGCAGCGAAAGAGTAATGGAGCAGGAGGAATGACATAGAGAGTAGGGGACAAAAGGCAGTCTATCCTCATGGTAGGGCTGGAGGGCAGTCCATGTACAGGGCAAAAGAGAGCCTGAACCCATCATACGAGACCCTCAAATCTAGGGAAGGAATTCTACTGTAGGGTTGTATAGAAACAGGTGGGGTCCCACAGAGCTAACCTGGAAGTTGGCCCTCACACAAGGAGTTTTGCCCAGTCACTAGCAGTACAATCCTAACCAGCCTTACATGTCCACTGACATCAACTGTAAATTGTAAGGTATAAATACTGGTTAGGGCTGCACTGCACGCTACTTAACTAGAGGAAGAAAAGAAGAAGATATTAGATTTATACCCCACCCTTCACTACCCGAAGGAGTTTCAGAGCGGCTTACAATCTCCTTTCCCTTCCCCTCCCCACAACAGATACCCTGTGAGGTAGGTGGGGCTGAGAGAGCTCCTTCGAGAACTGCTCCTGAGATAACAGCTCTGAAAGAAGTTATGACTGACCCAAGGTCACTCCAGCAGCTGCATGTGGAGAAGTGGGGGAATCAAACTTGGTTCTCCGAGATTAGAGTCCGCGCTCTTAACCACTACACCAAACTGGACTTCAAGTATTCAAGACTCTCCAAAGGACAAAAACCACCCGAGTGGGGCTCTCATTCCTGGCCACCCATTATTTTATTTATTTATTCAAAACGTTTTTATGCTGCCTGTCCACCCGATCAGGGTCCCCAAGGCAGCTCACACAAAAAGCATTAAAACATTGGAACAATTAAAAACAACATTTAAAAGTATAATTAAATGAAAACATATAACAAACAATACCAGAGGAACATAAGAACATAAGAGACGCCAATGTTGGATCAGGCCAAAGGCCCATCCAGTCCAACACTCTGTGTCACACAGTGGCCAGAAATACCAGGTGCCATCAGGAGGTCCACCAGTGGAGCCAGGACATTAGAAGCCCTCCCACTGTTGACACACACCCCCACTAGTAACTGCACTAGTAACTGCTATGAGGGGTATGCCAAACGAAACAAGAAAGTCTTCACCCACTGGCAGAAAAAACTGATAGAGGGAGACAGAAGAATCTCCCTAGAGAGAGAGTTCCAAAGTTTTGGTGCCACAACCACAAAAGCCCTTTCTTGTGTCAGTACGTGTCGAGCCTCAGATGGGGCTGGCAACTGAAGCAGGGCCTCTGAAGATGATCAGAGTGAGTGGCAGGGTCATGTGGGAGGAGACGGTTCTCAAGGTTCTCAAGGTATGCTGGGCCCAGACCATACAGGGCTTTAAAGGTCAATACCAGCTCTAGGGGAGTACAAACCCCCCCCCCCCGGTATTTTTCAGGTTTGGGTATACTGAACCCAAAAAATATTGGTACTTCCTTATATTCATGGTATTTGACTCCATTATTCTCTATGGGAACCACTATAGTCAATGGTCCCCATAGGGTATAATGGAGAATCGATCCAAGGGTATCTGGAGCTCTGAGGGGGCTGTTTATTTAGGTACAGGTACCAAATTTTCAGCATAGCTGCTGGTGCCTCTCCTAAAAAAAGTTCCCAGGTTTCAAAACAATTGAACCAGAGGGTCCACATCTATGGGCCCCAAAAGAAGGTTCCCCTATCCTCCATCTTTTCCTATGAAGAGAGAAAAGGCATTTAAAGGAATCATGGTCCCTTTAAATGCCTTTGGAGTACACTCGCTGCGGAATCATGTGGCTATGAGAAGGGATTTAAAGGGACTGTGAGCCCTTTAAATGCCTTCTCCAAGCCGCATGACTCCATGGTGAGTGGGCTCCAGAGGTGTTTAAAGGGCTCACAGTCCCTTTAAACACCTCCAAGCAGCCAGTTCACCCAGAATGCATTTAAAAGGACTGTGAGCCCTTTAAATGCCTTTGGAGTTCACTCGCTGTAGAATCATGTGGCTTGGAGAAGGGATTTAAAGGGACTGTGAGCCCTTTAAATTCCTTTTAAGTTTGGCTATTCTATTTGGGATTTTTGGGGCTTGGGCATTTCAGATAGCCAAAATGCAGCCCCGATTTAAAACTGGCTTTAAAAAATGATTGGCATGATTTATGACAAATGCACACCCCTAACCAGCACCTTGAATTGTTCCCAGAAACAAACTGGAAGCTAGTGTAGATGAAACAAGCCTGGAGTGATATGATTCCTACAGCCCATTCCAGTCAACTGCAGCTTCTGGACAGTTAAGGTTGCCAGGTCCCCTCATCGCTCCGGCACAGGGATTGGGGGAGGGGGGCATTCCAGGACATCCCTGACATGGTGATGTCACCCAGAAGTGACATCATCACACCGGGGATGTCATGCCGGTACACTCTGGTTTAAGGGGAAAACCCTATGGTAAAGCCATAGAATTCTGCCCTTAAACAAGAGCACCCCTGGCATGATGATATCACTTCTGGGTAATGTCATCACGTCAGGGAAGTCATGCGGGGATGTGGCTGTTTGGGGGCAGAGAGAAGTCCCAAAAACCAGGGGAACCCCTGCCCTGACCTGGGGACTGCCAAGCCTATAGACAGTCTTCAAGGGGAGCCCCCATGTAGAGCACATTTCAGTAATCTAATACAGATGTTGCCAGGGCATGTATCACAGTGGCAAGATCTTTTCTGCCCAGGGAGAACCACAGTTCCCCCTCCTCTGAGGATCTGATGTGGCATCCCTGGGACACACAAAGAGTAACCGCTCAGTTTATTAAAAATGAAAGTGGAACCCATTTTACACTCTCACATTAAAAAGCCATATTGGTTCTATTCATTTATACCCCATTTTTCTCTCCAATATGGATCCAAAGACGCTTACATTATTCTCTTCATTTATCCTCACAACAATCCTGCAGAGGTATGCTAGACTGAGAGTGTGGGACTGGCCCAGGGTCGCATGGTAAGCTTCCATGACAATCGGCATCCAAACCTGAGTCTCCTAGGCCAACACTCTAATAGCTACACCACACTGGCTCTCACTTTGCCCCAGATGACTATGCCCTTTTTAACTACTTTACTTTCTCCCCAGTAATTGAATGGCTTCAATTTATTTCTCCACCAAGGTTTTGCTGCTGCCAGTCATACCGAAAGGTGTGTTTTTTTTACAAACATCCAGGATTCAAGGCTATTCTGCCTGCTAAAATGTTGCTCAGATCAGTGAGGATCAGTTTACACCCATTATGTGGTGCTACCGATTTGTAGCCATCATCTTTGTAGACCAGAAGCATTTCGGTTTCAAGAGCGGGATGGCAAAACAGAACCCACCAACCCACTTCAGAAACCATTTTCATACATGCAGAGAGCCTCATCAGTGGGTTGATTGCTAAGTCTTCCTCCCCAATTTACAAATTTTCCATGTGGAGAGAGGTTTTGTTAATGGGGGGAGGCAGCATTCAAAACAAGCAACTCCCCATGTGCATTCTGAAGTGGTACAGTCATGCCAGGAGGACTGTACCATATGTCTACCTTAATTTTTTATTCAGCTGTCTACTATTCCAACACGTTTAAAGTAATTTCTTCCCCCTCTCTCCTTTAACAATCAAGCTTCCTACCAGCCAATTTTAACCCTCAAGTTATTTTTAAATTTAACACTTCTACAGGCTATTAGACTTGCAAGTAACAAACACACGCCAAGGTTAAGCAACTCAGATCAACAGGAGGGCACTCTGGAAAAGAAATATAAGTTTAAAAATAAAGCGGTATTCTCCACCTCACCCCATCCAAAGCATTTTTTATTAGGTGCAAGTGCAATAAATGAAACTTGCTGATATTAGAGAATATCAGAGCGAAGGCAGCAAATAACCAAGTTTTCAGCTGCACTGCAGCAAAACAAATACACAGGCAACTGTTTTACTAAAATCATCCATCTCCCCTCCTCAATGGAATTTCAAATTATAGGCTGTGAACTACTTAGCTTGGGGAAGCCTCTCAGCCTCCCTCCCTCATTAAAAAACAAAAATACCCCTGGAGGCTCATCCGACAGAAGCAGCAGGTAGAAAATGGATTAAAATATCCCTGCAGCTAATGCGCCTCTCTCGGAATTCCTTCCTACCGCTCTCCTGCTTGACGCGCAGGTAAGGGGTTTGGGAAATTACAGACCCAAATGAGAAAGGGGAGAGAAGGGGGGCGGGGGTGGGGGGCGGGGCATGACCTTTCAGTTTAAAGGCAAGAGGCTCCCCTCCCCCCAAGCGTGATCAGCGAGGATCGCAATCAATATTAATTAAGTGGCGGTGCAGTCAATAAAGGTGCCCGGGCGTCAGGTTTTAAGGCAGCGGTGTTTGGCGGAGTGATTTAAGACTTGGCTGAGGGGGCCGCACTCCGCAGTGCTCGCCTGTTGATGGATGGGCCGGTCCTTGGATGCTGCTCTCTTTTACTACACAGCTCTCCGGTCTCCCGAGAGCATCTCAGAGCATCTTTTTCCTAGCAGCCTTCCTTGCCTCTGTCTTGGAGCTTCGGATAAACAGGACCGGGGAGGGGGGGAAGGGGAATGATTTATCGGGTGGAAGAGACAATTGACTTCAAAACCCCAGGAGCTGAAATTGCTGGTGAAGAAGAGTTTAGAAGACGGCGGAGATTCCAAGGAAAGCCATCCACGCCCCTACCTTCTGTCTGCAGCAGGAGAAAAGACAGCCCCCCCCAAAAAAAACCCCACTCTACTATTTTTTAAAAAAATATTTTTTGAATATAGAAATATTTACAAGAACAAGAAGGTCTTTTGTAATGACTTAGCTGCTCGGCGTGTGGGGAGTGTGTCTTTGTGTGTGTCTGTGTCAAAGGCATGATTTTGCTGTTCTTCGCTCCCTAGCCTTGCAGAAGAGAACCTCCATGGCAAAATGCTGATCCAGAGGTTTATAACAAAACAAAAAAAAGAGCAGGCTGTTGCTGCTGTTGGTTCAAATGGATAGACTAATTCATCTCTCCCCATTCAGCATCACCACCACCACCCATTTTCCCGGCACACCTCTATACATCATGCACTAACTTTCAGCTGACTCTTCGTTTTAAAGCCTTGAGAGGGGAGAGAGGGAGGGGGGGTGGAATTTCCATAGTAATTTGTGGCTGAGCCAGAACGGAGCAGTGGTAATGTAGAAATTAATTTATTCTCCCATTTCACGATGCTTTCACTCTTCCCTCCCACCCACCCAATACCACATTCTCAGCATGTTTTTAAAAGGTACAATGAATTTTTGCATCCTGCCACAATCTTCAGCAAAGTTCCTTTCCCCCACTGGTTGTCATGCACACACCACTCCCCAACTGTCTTTTTTTAAAGAAAAATCCCTGCTCCACACTACAGACCTGTCCAAAAGAGAAAAAAGAAGGCAACAAAGCGCTAGATTTTTTTTTGTTTTAAAAAAAGTTTTTGCCTCTATGCAACCTGACTCTACTTATGCGTTCCAACCAAAGAAAACACCCCAGCACACAATCTACAAAGGAACATTTCCTGGTTGTACCGCAATAATCACAAAAGCATTCAGACCAACGGAAGAACAATCACCTACCAGTTTGCTGATGGCAGAGGCTGCTGAAGAAAAGGTGGATGTGGTGGTCACTTTCTGGTGTGCTGAGATCATCATAGACATTGTGGCTAAGTGAGACGGGTCCCCTCTCTTTCACCAGATCAAAGCCATGTCCTGTCTTTCCACCATACAGATAGCTTCTGAATCCCTTCTCCCACTTAGGGCATCTTCTGCTCCTTTCATTAGGAAATAATGCCCAAGGAATCCGGCATCTTTTACATATGTATTTGTCTCCCCTCCTCCTGGATTTTGGATCACCAAGATAAAAGTAACCCTCCCCTGCCACTCCTTCTGTCCGCTGGATTTTTATGTTTTGTGAATGGTTTGTACAAGGTTGCACTCAAGCACTTCTAAGCACAACTGCTTTCTTCACCCCAAGTTAGCTCTGCAAATTCTCCCGAGGTAGCTGGCTAGCCAGATATTTTATAACCCCCTTCTCTCCCCCTCTCCTTTCTCCTCTTTCCCCAAGCCCACCGGCTCCAAATGCAGCTTACATTCTTTGGTTGTGATAAACCCCCAACAATATTTATGCTGTTGCCTTAGCCTGTCGTAAATTATTTCAGCTCCCAGGAAGAGATAGCCCCTCTGGCTCCGCTGGGTATGTCATTTTATTTATGTTGCACTTACATACCTGAATACTGAACTCTGTATTTAAATAAGACAACAAATCAATGCTACAAGGAGGGGAGGATGGGAGGGGGGGGAGAACCCAGAAAGTCTGTAGCCCTCCCTGCTCAAATCAAAGTGCTAAAACGCCAAACACATTTAAGAAAACTGCTGAGAAGGTTGGAATAGCCCCCTCTTGCAATCTAGGTATGACCCTTATCTCTGAGAAAGGGGGAGAAACCACCATTAAAATTTCAATTAAGTGGCTCTTACAGATGGTGCATTATAGAGGGAGAAAAACAAAGGAAATTACTACACACTGCACATATATTTGGGGGGCTAGAATTTTTCTGGAGGATTTGGTAGTATGCAGCTGGTTTCCAACATTATAGGAATGAAAGAGTACTCAAAAGGCTGTTCAGACCAATTTCCTATGCATCCCCAGGAAAAAAAAGTACCTTCAAACAATGCAAAAGGACTGCTTCATGCCTATGATTCCCTGCATGTTACCACTTCTATCTAAAAACACACACAGGCATGCAATGTAAAACATGGCACACACTGCAATTCCCAAAGAATTGCCACTAAACAAGTATGCAGTGTATGTCTTCATATTACAGCACATGCATCATTTTCATCCATAGCAGCAACATTCATGTGTAGCAGAGGTAAGCCCAAGAAATGGAAGAATACCATTTATGATTGTCAATTGAAATCTCAGGTAAAATATCCTAGTGCTGTCCTCTACTGTTAAAAAAAAGTCATAGTCATTCTCTTGATACTGATGAGGGGTGGGGGAAACCCAATTCTGGAACCAGTTGCAGAACTGTAGAAGAGTAATGGGTATATTAATCCTGAATTACTTCTTGTCAATGAGAAATGATGCAAAAGATCACCATGAAGTAATCACACAGAAATAAAACTGTGTGAACTATCCAAAAGGAGTCCATGTGAAGAGGGCTCATGTGGGCATACTCCTGTTGACAGTATGTCAGTTGCTGTGAGATGGACTATTGTGAATGTATCTATCCCTGTGGATTTCCGTGAAGTGACATTCTATGGGAGTCGGGAATGGTAAAGAAGAATACTAATGTTATTTAGTTGCTGTAGATGTTTCCTCAAGAGGAATGAAATATAAGGGGGTCATTAGGAATAAGAACTTGCAGAGGTGACCCCCTCTCCACCCATCTGAGGAAGGGGGTTGGGGTATAAGTAGCTGTCCCTGCAAAAAAAAAAATGGGGGGAGTGTGAAGTAGAAAGTAGTTGCAAGTTAAATGGAAAATGCAAGTATGTGCTACAGGTCAGATGGAATGTGAAGTACCCGGGGGTACATGTTCTTTCTCTCTTTGGGAACCTGTTGTGGTTTAGCAGATCTGATACATGTTGGACAAGGAGGACTGAGCGGCATAAAACAACCTTGGAAAGAGTAGGAGAAGTTACTAAGGCATCAGTCCTATACAAAGCTTTACTTGAGATTCAGCCCCATCGAGCTTCATGGGAATTACTTCCAAGTAACCATGCAGACATTACACTGCTCATCATGGACCTGTAATAACGCATTTCTCTTATATCCCCATCTCGCTCCAAAGCCAACCGGTTTTGAAGTTTAGGGACTAACACAGATCCTATCCTCAACATTAACTAGAAACTTCATACTGAGATTCTGCCTATATATGAGTAGTAAGATTTCCTCCTATGAGAAAATAGGACTCACTGGAAATGACAACAACACTAGGAAAAGTTGAAGGCAGCAGGAAAAGAAGAAGAATCAACATGAGATGGATTGACTCAATAAAGGAAGCCACGGCCCTCAGTTTGTGAGATCTGGGCAAGGGTGTTCGCATTAAGACATTTTGGAGATCATTAATTCAGTGGGGACGCCTTACGTTGAAAGCAGCTTGATAGCTCCTAACACACACACACACACACACACACACAACTTGATAGTACATAACACACACTTCATTTCAGTGGTGAAGTCTTTTCACTGTGGAACTTTTCCCAAAAGGTGCTTCCAAAGCTCAGTGACAAAGACTGAGTACACCATTAAATGTAGCTGGAAGGTATTTTCCTCTGAAATAAACTTGAGCATTGAAAACTTCCCTTAAAATCATGGTCTGTGTCTGTTACAATTTAATGCATGCTGATTATCAAAGCAACATCTGGGGAGTACACAAGGTGTGGAAGTAGAGCTGTTTCGATGTCACGCATAATATTTCAATGAAACAAAAAGTCGAAGATCAGCCTTTCTGCAAAACTCTTTTGCAAAACTAGGGAAAAAACCACCCACATTTCATAATAGGAAATTTCATAATAGATGAAGATCCAAAATGAAAACAGTGCCATGACAGAATAAAACTCAGCATCAGTTTTATGACTTAGTTTGCCCAAGAAGAAATATCTTCATTTTGATATTGAGTGATCCCACCTTCTTTATGCATATAGTTGCCTGTTAAACAAAAGCAGCATTTGTGTGTGTAATATATATTATACACACACACACACACACACTTGCCTTTTCAGCTCTGTAGTAATCACCTGGCATGCTACATGATTATAGTACCTGATTGCCTTCTATCTCCAATGGCTATGATTGCTGGGTGCCATACAAGATAAGCGCCTTCCAAGGCCAGATCACTCTGCAGAACAGGTGCACATCTTGTCAGGCAGGTGTCTAGCCAACTGACTGGCCACCTCCAGTCCTTTCCACTCCTATGTGCTGTTACAGAGAACAAAGCAAGGACAAAGCACTGCATCCCCATCATTTCTGCCAGCCACTTTTCAGGTGAGGTCAGAGACACTTCACTACTTTAAAGGGAAGCGCACTGACTCACCCAGTTTTGACTGCACCCGGCCACATGGGTGTCGATATTCATTGACTGTAAATAGACTATGTTGCAGTAGACTTGTTTAATTGGTTTATTGACTGCAATCACAGACTTAAACAGAACATCAGTGAAACTACTATAATCATTCTAAAACTTGCTACGCTGGGCCGACATAAGCATAAATATGATTGATTGCTTACATTGCTTACAGGTTGCAACCATGATAAAAATCCAAATTGGATGAGCCAAAGTAGATTTAAAACTAATTCCATTGAAGGAATGCAGTGAGTGGAATAAAAAAAAAACATTCCAAAAACCTTAGATAATTTTACATGTGTAGTAAATTGCACTTAAAATTGGGGGGAATTGCCTTCTAAGTAAATATCTTTAAGGACTAGGGAGATGCAAGAACACATAACTATTCTTCAAATCAGTGGGTTATTTCCAAGGTAACGATATTCCAGACTGAGATGTAAATATTCCTAAACTTGAAGCACTCAGGCTTACTTGGTTTGTGAGTGGCAAGCAGAGATTTTGGGCAGTCTCTATTAATCAAACCCTAAGGTTCGCAAACTTCTTTAGCCTCAAAGTGCTTCTGGCACCTCCTGATCTACTGGTGCAAATGTTTGCAGGCTATTCTTGTCAGTCAATGCCAGCAACCCATCCTTAACATCTTGATTTTCCAGCCCTCTCGGGTTCCTAAGAGATTTTCCTCTAAAGTACAGAAGGAATCACTGTCAGAGCTGCAATTTCAACTATTATCCATCTCTTGGTATTTTATTGGCCTACTGTTATGCCTTCCGGCATCTCTTTAAAAATGCAAGCGGAAGACTGGGTAGCACACGGCATTCCAAGTAGCAGCCTGATTTTTTAAAAGAGGGCTGTATCACCTGCCCCCTTCTTTACTGAGGCACAAGAATTCAGGCACCCAATTGGGAGAGGCCCTGGCTCAGTGCTAGAGCACCTGCCGGGCATGCAGAAGGTCCCAGTTTCAATCCCTGGCATCCCCAGTCAACACAGTTCAATTGTAGGTGATGTGAAGGACCCAGAGGTCATTTCAGGGGGGATCGCGGGGGATCGCAGTCCCCCCGGGTGAGGTGCGAGGGGGCGGGGCCACATGACGAAGCCCCGCCCCTTGCTTCCAGCCGCCCCGCTTCCGGCCCTCATTCAGCCAGGAGGAGGCAAGAGAAGAGGGAGGGTAAGTTGCTTCCTCCCCGCCTCTCCCCACCCCTGCCTTCCTGGGGCCAGGGAGGGCCTTGGCGGGGCTTCCTCGCACTCCCGCCAGCCTTGCAGGTCCACCACCGGGCCCCTGATGTCAGGGGGGGTGGCATATGCTAATGAGTTATGCTAATGAGTCCCCCTAGCTCTTTTTCTACGAAACTACCCCTGGAAGGACCTCTACCTGAGACCCTGGAGAGCTGCTGCCAGTCTGAGCAGACAATACTGACACTGTGGATCAATAGTTCAGTTTAGTGTAAGGTAGTTTCATGCGTCTATTGGCGTCTACCACTCACTCTGCTGGCCATGGCAATACAGGAATGAAGGCAGGGAGTAGGCTTCTACTCTGGACAAATCCCGGTCTGCCTACTTCCTACCTGATTTTCAAGGGGGATTGAGGCAAGCTAGCCTGATCACATCAGATCTCAGAAGATCAGCAGGGTCGACTCAGGTTAGTATCTGGATGGGAGACTACCAAGGAAGTCCAGGGTCTCTATGCAGGGGCAGGCAATGGCAAACAACCTCTGAACGGCTCTTGCCTTGACAACCTAGAGGGCTGCCATAAGTCAGTTGTGATTTGACCGCACTTTCCACCACTACCATGAGGCAGGAAGGGAAAGCACATGCTGGATTTGTATTCTGCAGAAGAGGAGTTCTGCTGTTCCCAAAAAAGAATCTGATTGCAAATTTCCCTTGCTATCCAGGCTCCTCATAGGCCAGAACAGGAAAAAGCAGAAGACAGGTGCGCCGGGGAGAGGAAACAGAAAGCCTGATGGACAGGACCGTGCAAAAAAGGGCTTTCTTTCCCATACCTCTGCAGCCAATTCTTGATCTCCCTGCTTGGCATCTCCAGGGACAGGCCCAGATGGTAAGGAACCGGCACTGCGTTTCTAAAGAAGCATGCACAAGTCGTCTTTCGAAAACAGCAGACGTCTTACCTTCTGCATTAACTTTTAGCAGAAAAGCACTTCATGGCTTTGCCGGTCAAAGTGCTACGACGACGTCATCCCTCTCTGTTTCGTACACAGGCTAAGAACGTCTTCTAGGAATGCCTGCTTTTGCATTGGGTAAGTAATTGCAGGAGATGCTTTTGGCAAGGGTCCTTGCCTAGGGCAGGAACGGTTGGGTACCGAAGTTAATCTCCATTCCTGAACAGCTTGCACTGTTCTTTTCAATCAGCCTGGGAGACATAGCAATAAAACTACTGCTAGAACTTCCCGGAGATTCTAATACCAGATCACCAGTGGGAAGAGTTTGTTGTTGTTTTTAAAGTCCTAGAGTGGAAGCAGCACATTCAGCAGAAGTTCCAGCACAAAGGTGTCAGTGTGAAAACACCCCAAAGACAAATAGGAAGCCAAACTTTATTTGCAGAATCTCACCCTCTGATCTGAAATCCTTTTTCCCAGTTCCAGAAGGGTGAGGAATTATTAGTCAGAAACATGTTCCTTTGTCCTTTTTACCATGACTTCAGACATTTAAGAGCTGTACTTTGACTTTCTGAACAGGCACCCATACCGATTATGGATGAATGCAGAGGAGGGCAACAAAGACTATCAAGGGATTGGAACACCTTTCCTGTGAGGAAAGGCTAGGATTGTCTTCCAGGTGGTGGCTGTGTAAGTACGCTGACCCCCTGCCTCTCAGGAGGGGTCATTTCAACCCACAAAGGATCCCACAGGAGTACCCCAGGCCTCCATATACCAGGCAGCTTGACATAAGTGGACACAAAGATGGACGCCAGGACTGGCAGGCCCCATAGTCGTGCCTAGGAAGTGACCCTGGAAAGCACATGAGATCTTGCTCTGATAACTGTGACCCCCCACACACAGCCTGCCAACATCTGCATACTCTGGACAATGGGCTTGCCTTGCCCCAGTCACTTCTTTCAGTCTCAATCCTTTCAATCTCAATCGCTAATCCTGTCAATCTGATCTCATCTTTCCTCCTCACATTTCCATCGTAATGAAAAGTCCTGACTTCTATTCCTTCCCCACACCCCAAGCCCAGGTGGCTCATCAAGCAGTATTGTTTCCAAGTTGATTAGTTTAAATTAGCAATCCATTAGTCCTTCAACCACCAGAGAAGTAATCAGGAACCCAACCCAAATTGAACTTTGCATGCATCTAGAAAAGAATCTCCCATCTCTTTTGTCCACTCCTGGGAACTTTATACAAAGCTCCCAAACTACATTGGTTTATCCCTGATTAATCTCATCAATTCTTTGTTCTGAGGGATCCCTTGCATTAGCAAGCCCTCTGGACATGTTTTTGGGTATAACTAGCCCAGCGTAACTCCATTGCTGTGTTCGTGTGGTCTTGGGTACCTACCAACACCCACACACAGTATATTGGGTCCTTCCTCTCCATGAAGCGCTGCTCATTTTGCCGTCTCACCTTCTTCATGGACATCTTCAGGAAAGGTTCTAGAAAAGAATCTCCCGTCTCTTTTGTCCACTTCTGGGAACTTTATACAAAGCTCCCAAACGACATTGGTTTATCCCTGATTAATCTCATCAATTCTTTGTTCTGAGGGATCCCTTGCATTAGCAAGCCCTCTGGACAAGTTTTTGGGTATAACTAGCCCAGCGTAACTCCATTGCTGTGTTCGTGTGGTCTTGGGTACCTACCAACACCCACACACAGTATATTGGGTCCTTCCTCTCCATGAAGCGCTGCTCATTTTGCCGTCTCACCTTCTTCATGGACATCTTCAGGAAAGGTAGCTATCACCTCAACCCCCGCTATTATCCCGCTCCTCTCTTTATTTCCATAGATCTTGTATGTGTGTATGTTCCATGTATTGTTTGTAAAATTCCTTAAATTTCCCTTCAATAAAAAATTCTTTATTTTACCTTTGGACTGGTTATTGTGAGCTCTCATGAAGGGAAAAATCCCCATAAATGTAGGTAGGAAGATCTTCACTAATATCCCACCTCTCACTGAGGCCTGCCATTTAGCTATTTCCCCCCTAGAAACTGAAGGCAGCAATTCAACTTCTTAAATCTACGCGGGTAGGGGTAACAGCTAAAGATCTCCCAGTATTACAACCAATGTTCCCTCTAAACTGTGGAGTCTTGTGAGCAAAAATTCTACTTTGTGAGCTATTGGCATTAAAGTTGTGAGCATGTAGTTTTGCTACTGCATAAATTAGTTTGCTCTGGAGCTCTCCTTCCTGAACTAAGAGAAAAATATGTGAGCTGGAGGCTAAAAAACTGTGAGCTAGCTCACACTAACTCAGCTTAGAGGGAACACTGATTACAACTGGCTTCCAGGTGACAGATACCAGCTCACCTGGAGAGAATGGCTGCTTTGGAAGTTGGACTCTATGGCATCATGCCCCAAACCCTGCTTTCCTGAGGGTCCACCCCCAAAATCTCCAGGAACTTCCCAACTAGGAGGCAGCAACCCTAGGAAAGACTAAAGAGGCTGGGCATTTTCAGTTTATAAAAAAGGGCAAGGGTGTGATAGAGGATAATAAAATCATGGTTGAGGTGGAGGGAGTGGATAAAGATAACTTTTTCTCCCCTCTCCCTTTATAGTAGAACTAAGAAGCCTCCAGAGAAGTTGATAGAAAAAGATTCAAGATGGACAGAAGGAAATGCTTCTTTACTAAATGAGTAATTAGGTTGTGGAATTACCTACCAGTGGACTTAGCTACCAGTGACAGCCATGAGGATAGATAGCTTTTTAAAAAGAATTAGATTCATGGAGGAGAGGTCCATCCATGGTTACTAGTCATGGTGACTAAAGGGAACTTCTGTTTTCAGAGGCAATAAGAGCAAGGAGGCAATATCAGGAAAGGTCCTTGGCCACTAGGTCCTGTTGGTTGGCCCTCCAGGGTAACTGACTGGCTGCTGTATGAAACAGGATGCTGGACTAGATGGACTACTGGTCTGATCCAGCATGACTCTTCTCATGTTCCTATGAAGGTGATGGGCAGCAAATTTAGGATGGACAAAAGGAAATGCTTCTGATTTAGGATGGACAAAATGAAATGCTTCTTTACACAGAGGGTTAAATTTGCTACCAGAGGATGTAGTGATGGCCACAGGCATAGATTTAAAAGGGGATTAGATTGATCCATGGAGGATAGGTTTGTCAGCGGCTACTAGCCATGGTAACTAAAGGGAACCTCCACATTCAGAGGCAGTAAACCTCTGAATACCAGTGCCAGGAGGCAACATCAGGGGAAGACCTTGGCCTCTATGCCCTCTTGTTGGCCCTCCAGAGGAACTGGTTGGTCACTGTGTGAGACAGGATGCTGGACTAGATGGACCATTGCTCTGATCCAGCAGGGCTCTTTTTATGTTCTTATGTGTCTTACAAATAACAGACCAAGCTGATCAGGAAGGAGAAACTCTGGTGCATCAGACAGGATGTTTTCAAAAAAGTTGTTCCCAATGAAGCTCAAGATTATTTACATTAACCTGTATACCAAAATTGTAGGGGCTGCGTAACTATATTGTGAGGAATGCTAACAAGTAGCCGGACATCTCACTCCACTTTCCTGGGAAACCTTGCTTGAGCTATTGGGCTATGGATGTTGGAATTCAAGGCCCATCCATCTTAGCTGGCTGGACCCGTCCTTTGTGTAAAAAAAAAAATTGATACAGCCACATTAATAAACCCTCCACTCCTACAGGTGTTAAGACAAATAAAAAAATTTGACTAATAGGTGAAACTGGTCAAAGGAGTTCACAAATCTAGTACAGTTCTCAAACAACAGGTGTATGACGCTTATGCAAAAGAATGGAAGAGGAAAGTTTAATCAGTGACTTTAAAGTGTGGTTTAAAACCAGTCAACATAACAGAAAATCACCTGCTGAATGGTTATTGAATTGCACAACCTGAGATTGTAAGCGGGGGAGGGAATCATATGAAAAAGTTCCCCCATACAGAAAGAAATCCTGCAAACAGAAAACTAATCTACAGGATATCACTCTACAAAAGCATAGATTAGATCCTACCAGCTTCCCACTGCTGGATGTAGACTATGGCCTGCTCTTCCCTAATAAAGCACTTTTTGAACCCTAAAAAGGCTATGTCAGAGACTGGAGGACTTGCCTGAACCAAAAGCCACGTCACCTGGGAAGGGTTGCATTGAGGAAGGGAATCATTCAAGACTGCCCTACCTCCATCTTGCACTAGTGGAAAATTGTTAGGGTGCAACTCAGGATCTATTTCACCAACCTTTAGCTTTCTATGTGCAAGGATATTTTTTCATGGGGGAAGCATTCAAACATGTGACTCCCCCCCATGTATTCTGAAGTGGTTTATTTAAGTAAGACTTTACCATTTTTAAGTCTGCCCTTTGTGTAAGCTAGTCCTGAGATAAGGTACATACAATAAAAGCTTTCCTTGGTTAACCCTTGCTGTGCCAACCATCACCTGAGAACCAGACACTGAATTAGCACAACAGGTGTGATCAGCAAAGATGCATGCTGGAATAGCTTTTCTCTGCTATAAAAATGCATTACCCTGGAGGTTTGCGAAAGCATGAGCATCTTACAGAATGACATAAGATTTTTGTTTGTTTGGGCTGGCATTTAGTTCAAATTTTATTTCAAACGTTTATCTCTCAACACTCTCAGATATCACTCTGGAGGCAGCCCAGTTTCGAGCTTTGTATCTTGGACAGAAACTGTGGCTCAGTGGTAGGAGACGTGCTGTGCATGCAGAAAGTCCCAGGTTTTCCAGTAACAAGCACCTTTCTGTGAAACCCTGGAGAGTCTCTGCTGGTTATAGTCAATGGCGTTAAGCCAGATGGACCAATAGTTTGACTCAGCATCAGGAAGCTATATGCCTGCCTATACCTGCCTGGGGTAGAGAGAGTTGATAAAGAGATTTTCTTCCCCTGTCCCAATATACTAGAACTCAGGGGCATCCAATGAAACTGATGGGCAAAAGGAAATACTACTTTGTGTAAAGAGAGTGATTAAAATGTGGAATTAGCTGCCAGAGGATGTAGTGATGGCCGCAGGAATAAACAGCTTTACAGGGAATTACATAGATTCATGGAGAATGAGTCTGTTGATGGTTACTAGCCATGGTGACATAGACTCATGGAGAATTACATAGAGTCTGTTGATGGTTACTAGCCATGGTGATTGAGGGGAACCTACACATTCAGGGGCACCAAACCTCTGAATCTCAGAGCCAGGAGGCAACATCAAGGGAAGGTCTCAGCCTCCGTGCCCTCTTATCGTTCCTCCAGAGGAACCAGTTGGCCACTGTGTGAGACAGGATGCTGGACTAGATGGACCTTTGGTCTGACCTAACAGGGCTCTTCTTGTGTTCTTACACCTTTCCACATGGAGACCTAGGATGTACTTACTGTATGCCTACTTGCCCTACTTTTAAAATGGTTTATGCAATCCACCAGGAATACTCTTCTCTAGACCCACTGAAATGAACAAAGTACATGTTCTATGGCACCTGGCTGGTCTGAAATAAGGTTTCTGACCAAATTCTCTGTCTCTCTGCTGCAGCAAGAATAGAGTGTAAAACCGTTTCATCAGCACCTATGGGGATTAATGCGGGGAAATTTCCCAGTGGGTTGTGCCCTCTTGCACCGTTACCCACTGGAAAATTTCCCTGCATAATTCCCCACTGGTACTAATGAAACAACAGAACTGGATCAGAAGCCTTGTTTCAAACCGGTCCTGTGCCACAGAACTCTTTAGAAAAGCCCCTGAACCTCTGCAGCCTTCCTTGTGGAGGAAGTAGGCCATACCTCAGCATATGTAAATTTTTAGTATGTAAATATGTTAGACATCTCCCCAGGGCATTGTGATAAATGATTGTGCACCTGCATCAGTTTAGAAAGGACAACGTACCTTTTAAAACTCCATGGAAGGGCTGGATTTTTCCCTCTCAAAGATGTCTGTGTTTCTTTGCAGGCCTAAATTATCTTTTAATGTGACCTCCTCCTATTTGCTTCTTAGATGTTCTTTTATTTAACACACATTGGGTTTGCAAGTTGCGCCGGTAGCTCATTTCACATTGCTGTTAATGCATCAGGTACACTGCAGATTATCTCATGTTGCAAAGCAAGGTACCTGATTAAATTAATGATTGCTAATACACGCACAGAAAACAGCACAGAATCCCCAAACAGAATCAAAACAGACTGGGGTGGGGGGGAGGCTGGGGGTTGCTACCAATTTGGCACATGTTCAAATTTGGGAGCATCTGGTGAAGTACCCACTGACCATGGATTCAGCCAGGGAATTACAGGAAGAGAACAGATAAACAGTGAAGGAAGAACTACAGGGCGAGTGGGCATCAGTACAGCAAATGAAGGTAGGCCCTTTCTGTACTCACTACTCGCTGCAGAGTATCCGACCAGTCGAGTCTTTAAACTTGAATTCAGATCTCTGCGCCTGCCATCCATTCCACACCAGTCTTACACCATCCAGTGTATTCTGTGGCTATACTTTAAAAAAAAAACCACTTGTCTAAATTGGGGTAGAGCTTCACTTGTGACATGTGGGGAAACATAAGAACAGGAGAGAAGCCAATGTTGGATCAGGCCAAAGGCCCATCCAGTATAACACTCTGTCACACGGTGGCCAAAAATACCAGGTGCCATCAGGGGGTCCACCAGTGTGTGTGTGGGGGGAGGGGGTGCTGGCATCAATTTTTTAAAAAAAGTTTACGAAGTCACCTTATCGCAGCTGCACAGTAGCATCCACCAACCAAAGGCTCCCTGTGAATGGCGGGAGAGGGCAGCACAGCCTGCAGTAAGCTGGCTGGGTGGGCGCCGCTGAGGTGTTTTCAGCAGTTTTATTCCACGTTCTGTAAACAGCTATTTTTGTGTGTCACCAGGAGACCACAGCCATGCATGGACCTCCATCAGAAAGGTTGCAGCTGCAACCCAAACCTGCATTTTTTTCTTAATTGGAGTGGGGCAGGCCTGTAGTTACAATGGGGCATCTCGGAGCCCAACCCCGGACTTTCTGCCAGGGCCCCCCAACTTACCACCCTGGCCAGGCCCCCTGACTTATTTCTTGTGTTCACTGCGGCTGCCAGCGGCAGCGGCAAGCCTCGTTTGGTGTACTGGTTAAGTGCGCGGACTCTAATCTGGGAGCACCGGGTGTGATTCCCACCTCCTCCACTTGCACCTGGCTGGATGGCCTTGGGCAAGCTGTAGTTCTGACAAGAGCTGTCCTTGAAAAAGAGCAGTTTCTGTCAAGAGCTCTCTCAGCCCCACCTACCTCACAGGGTGTCTGTTGTGGGGAGGGGAAGGGAAAGGAATTTGTAAGCCGCTCTGAGACACCTTTGGGTAGTGAAGGGCGGGGTAGAAATCCAATCTCTTCTCTTCTTCTTCTTTTACCTCCCACGGTGTCTGTTGTGGAGAGGGGGAGGGAAAGGAGACTGTAAGCCGCTCTGAGACACCTTTGGGTAGTGAAGGGTGGAGTATAAATCCAATCTCTTCTTCATGCTGCCCTTCCTCTCCCCCAGCTCTCTGTATCTCTATGGAGTCCTTGGTGGGCAAAGCAAGCCCCACCTCTAGTCCCACACTGTTCATTTTGGCTGCCTCTCCCTTGCCTCTTGCTGGCCGGCAAAGCAAGCAAGCCCTGCCTCCATTCCCATGCCTCTGCAAGCCTACTTTCCATCTCCACTCCATTCCTCCAATTCCCAAGCCAGCAAGTCAGGCCCTGCACAAGTAGGTTGAAGTTTACTTACTTGGAGTTTAAAAATCCCAACAATGGGGTTTTTGTTTTGTTTTGCATTAAGGGGGGGTGAGGGATGCCAGACTCCAGGTGGGTCCTGGGGATCCCAAGTCTGGAATTAGAGTGTAAAAATCCCAATAATGTGCATCTTGGGGCCTGGGCCCCTGAGTTATTGCCAAGGCCCCCCAACTTCCAATTTTTCATTTTATTTGTGGCACTCCCTTAGGGGTGTGTGCGGGGTGCCCCCTGACTTATTTAAAGGCCCCACAAAATAAAAAATCCTGGCTATGGGCCTGGGGTGGGGAAAAGCTCCCTCTAAGCTGTGGAGTCTTGTGAGCAAACATTCTACTTTGTGAGTTACTGACATTGAAGCTGTGAGGGAGCGATTTGGTTACTGCATAAATTAGTTTGCTCTGGAGCCATCCTTCCTGAGCGAAGGCAAAAATGTGTGAGCTGGAAGCTAAAAAAAACTGTGAGCTAGCTCACACTAACTCAGCTTAGAGGGAACACTGAGTGGGAACATCAGTGGTGCTAGATCCCCCCTTTTGCACTTTAGACCCATGGATCCTTGACTTCCTCGCCTCTAGGGAGCCCCTCTCTTAGTTTAACATCATCAGCTGTCGTTGCTGAGTCTGCCCTTGGTCTTGGTTTCCTGATTTTCCATCCCCTCCTGTGCTAGACCCCCCCCTTGGCGCTTTAGACTAATGGATCCTCAACTTTCTTGCCTCCCCCGGCTTAACATCATCAGCTGTCATTGCTGAGTTTGCCCCTAGTCATGGTTTCCTGAATTTCCACCTCCCTTCAGTGCTAGACTTCCCCCCCCCTTTGGCACTTCAGACCCATGGATCTTCTTCGTTGCCTCTAGGGGTCCCCTGGCTTAACATCATCAGCTGTCACTGCTGAGTCTGCCCTTTGTCTTGGTTTCCTGACTTTCCATCCCACTCTGGTGATAGATCTCCCCCCCCCCAGGCACTTTAGGCCATGATAGAGTACCTTTTCCCCTTGTGCTAGTTTTAGTGTGTGTGGGAGGGAGAGTACAAGAGAATGCACAAGGGGAGGGGGGAGAAAAACATCACTTTTTACCAAGCTCTCAAATGGCTCTGGTTTCTTTAACAACCGAACCAAAAGATTAGCAATCAATTTATCTTAGCGCTAGACAAAGGGCTTCTTTTTAAAAAAATTAAATGTAAATGATGGGGAACACTCGCAGTGGTGGAGCAGAAGCAGGGAGGAATGTAAGACGGAGTCAATTGATGAGTGGGAGGAACAATAAACCTCAAAGGTAGTGGTTGTGTGGACCAAAAAGGAGGGGTGGGAAAGGGGGCAGAGAAATGGGGGTTGTTTGCAAAATCTGAGGTAATATGTCTGCTTCTGAATTATCATCAACTCTGAAGTGAAAAAAGTAAAAAGTCAGTGACAAAACCACTTTTGGAAAAGCCGGGGATACAGCAAACGGAAAATGATCTGACAGCTGACTGAATGCAGAACCTAAAAGAAAACCCAACAGACAGTTGAGGTAAACGTGGGAGGAAACGCAGAATGCAATTTAAAAGGTGAACGCAGCAGCAGAAGGAGGAGGGGGGGCATAACAGAGGTTTCTAAAATTATGCGTTGGGTAGAGAGAGTTGACATAACTTCTTCTCCTTTCCCCAAAATAATAGAACTCAAGGGCATTCAATGAAGCTGAAGGGTAGCAGATTCAGGACTGACAAAAGAAAATACTTCTTTACACTAAGAGTGATCGAAATGTGGAATTCACTGCCAGAGGATGTAGTGATGGCCACAGACATAGTCACCTATAAAATAGGATTAGACCGATTTATGGAGGATATCACCAGCTACTAGCCATGGTGACTAAAGGGAACCTCCCCATCCAGATGCAGTAAATCTCTGAATATGGGAGGGAAGGAAGCATCATATGGCCTAATATCATGAGATCTCAGAAGCTAATTAGGGTCAGTACTTGGAAGGGAGACCACCAAGGAAGACTCTGCAGAGGAAGGCAATGGCAAACCACCTCTGGTTCTCACTTGTTTTAGAAGCCCCTGGCTGGGGTTGTGACTTGAGAGCACTTTACACACACACACAACTCTGAATAACATCTAGGGAAGGCCTCAGCCTCTGTGCCCTAATGCTGGATTTCCAGAGGAACTGGTTGGTCAGTGTGTGACCAAAGAGGGTACTAAGCAGTGTTCCCTCTAAGCTGTTAGTGTGAGCTAGCTCACAGTTTTTTAGCCTCCGGCTCATACGATTTTGCCTTAGCTCAGGAAGGATGGCTCCAGAGCAAACGAATTTCTGCAGTAGCCAAATTGCTCACTCACAACTTTAATGCCAGTAGTTCACACAGTAGAATTTTTGCTCACAAGACTCCACAGCTTAGAGGGAGCATTGGTACTGAGTACAAGAAGCCACACAAAGGAAAAGGCTGGATTGTGTGTAAGCCAAATATTAATATATACAGTGCAAAAAGTACAGTGTGATGAGTGAAAACAGTCCCTATATACAATAAAGTATGATATATATATAAAGTCAATGCATAATACAGTGAGTTATAACAAAAGGAAAAGTATAGCAATGACAGTCTGCCAGCTAATTAAGACACTGTTTCAGTATCTTCTTCAGAACTGTTTTGTTACAGTCCCGTTGCAGAATGGCCTTGAAGAGTTGTGGCAAATTGTTATTTATCAGCCAATCACAGAGGATTAAGAAGTGTACTTAAATCACATATCTGTGATCCAATTTCTCATGTGTAATCTTGAAAATCTTGCATGTACAGGTCTAATACCAAGGAGGCCACGGTGTGAGACAGAAGGATGTTCTAGATGGATCACTGGTCTGATCCAGCAGGGCTCTTCTTACGCCCTAGAATAATAACCAAGGGTATTAGAAAATTCCTTTGCATAAACAATTCCAGGGTAAGGTACTCTTCCTCTCAGGAAGGGCCATAATTTTAAAACACTGTTTCAGGAATGACATTGTGTCACATCAATTACTCTTACACCACCCAAGGTATGCAGATTCCCCCTTCAGTCACAGATTGACTTCACTATCCTATCACAGCATGCACCTCATAGTTTACACCAACAGGGTCTCAAATACACAAATACAACAACTATTTTCCTCATTAGCATTAATGTAAAATCAGGCACATAACAGGGGCTGGGCAAGTCCCCTGTTTCGTAGATGGCTCTCCAGTCCATCTTCCACACTAACATGGACACAATGGAATCAATGCTCACTCTAAGCTGTGGAGTCTTGTGAGCAAAAATTCTAATTTGTGAGATACTGGCATTAAAGTTGTGAGTGAGTGATTTGGCTACTGCATAAATTAGTTTGCTCTGGAGCCCTCCTTCCTGAGCCAAGACAAAAATGTACGAGTCGGAAGCTAAAAAAACTGTGAGCTAGTTCACCCTAACTCAGCTTAGAGGGAATACTGGATGGGATCCTCTTGAGGATAAAATATTATTTGCTCTCTCCCCCCCACCAATACACACACCCCATTTCCAGCTGCCCTGCCTTTCACTGACAGTTGACAGGCAAAACCGGGAACACATGGTGTGGGAAGATTACAAGTATTGAAGTAGCACCATGTACAATATTTACTGCTTGCTGATTATTAGAATTTACTATCATATAGCATATGAAATTCCAACAATGTAATTTTACAATAATTAAAAGGTATAACTCTCCAGTTGTTCACAAATATAAAGTTTCACAAGGAAGGAATAATAAATGGTTAACACCTACATTAAAACTACATTAAAAACTACATAAAAATAAACACAATAAACTATACCATCACAGTGCTAAAATCACAGAATTATGGCACTAAGCCATTAATGACTCACCCAATGCCCAAGAGTAATTATTTTGATAAGCAGCACAAATCACCATCTGCTCATTGTGTGTTTTTTTTGTTCTGTTTTTATGGAATTCCATTGATAACTCATGACCTGGAAGAAGGCTATTGAAACATGCAGAAAACCTGGACGCATGTCGGTCGCTGATAGCATCTCCATTGTATTTGGACTACACTGCCCATGGTTAAATATTGGGAAGCAACGCCAAAGAAACCTTTTTGGCTGCGTTTACAAGCTTTGAAATAGGTGTTAACCATTTATTGTTCCCTCCTTGTAAAACTTTGTATTTGTGAACAATTGGAAACTTATACCTCACGTTCCTGGGATCCCAGATCACCGCAGACTGTGACAGCAGCCATGAAATTAAAAGACGCCTGCTCCTTGGGAGGAAAGCAATGGCGAACCTAAACAGCATGATAAAAAGTAGAGACATCACCCTGCCAACAAAAGTCCGCATGGTCAAAGCAATGGGTAGCCCCAGTAGTCATGTATGGCTGCGAGAGTTGGACTATAAGGAAGGCCAAGCGCCGAAGGATAGATTCTTTTGAACTATGGTGCTGGAGGAGACTCTTGAGAGTCCCTTGGACTGCAAGAAGAACAAATCAGTCAATCCTCAAAGAAATCAACCCTGACTGTTCCCTGGAAGGCCAGATAATGAAACTGAAGCTCAAATACTTTGGCCACCCAATGAGAAGGGAGCACTCACTGGAGAAGACCCTGATGCTGGGAAAGATTGAAGGTCAAAGAAGACGGGGATGGCAAAGGATGAGATGGTTAGACAGTGTCATAGATGCAACGAACATGAAATTGAGCAAACGTCAGAGGACGGCGGAAGACAGGAAGGCCTGGCGTGACCTGGTCCATGGGGTCGCAAAGAGTCGGACTCGACTGTGCGACTGAACAACAAAAACCTTTGAATTATTGTAAAATTACATTGTTGGAATTTCAAATGCTATATGATAGTAAATTTTAATAATCAGTAAGCAGTAAATATTGTACATGGTGTTACTTTGTGACTTCTAATTTCACTGACGTTTGGCATCCTTCTCTACCCTCTCTCTCAGGCTTAACATTGTTTCTGGGAGAAACACACTCTAACTTCAATTAGGTATTTGGTTTCGAACTGCTGCTACTGATAGGATTACACTGGTTTTCACGCTTTTGTATAATGATTCCCCCACCAGTTAATTAAGTTTACTTTATTATTACAAATCTTGCCTTTCCTCCATTTTTCTCCTCCCTCACCTCCTCAGAGGTTTACATTATCAAAATCGACAGCTGTGTGAACATAAGCCTAAAGATCCTGTGACTGATCCCAGTGCCATTTGCTTCGGCTTTCCATGTGTAAAAAAGGGGGGGTGCCCCTTACCTTGGCAGACTAGACTCTGGGATTGATTTGGGTAACAGAAGCACCAATATGCAGATGACACCCAGCTCTACATCTCCTTAACAGCTAAGTCAGGTGGGTCTGTGGAACTTACGTGTGGGTACTTCACAGGACCCCTGGTGATGGTGATGGGACGGATGAGGGCCAATGAACTGAAGCTCAGTCCAGTCAAGACTAAGGTACTGTGGTCAAAGACAAAGCTCCTTGAGTCAGCTTTTGCTGGAGGGGGCTGCATTTTCTACAAGGTCATCATCAGTGGTATCGCTGTATCCAGGCCTACAGTTGCAGGCCCAGGTCTCTTTGGTGGCATGTAGTGTCTTTTTTCCGCTTCAGATAATACACCAACTATGGCAATTCCTTAAAAAGCATTATCTGGCCATGTGCTCTACATGGGGCTGCTTTTCGTGGTCCATAAACATCATCTTGTCCAAAATGCAGCAGCCAAGCTAACATGAAGGGTGGGATACAGAGACCGTATCACCCTTGTGCTGAGAAATCTGCACTGGCTGCCCATTTGTTTCCAGGCACAATTCAAGGCCCAGGTTCTTAACTTTAAAGCCCAAGATGGCTCAGAGACGAGGTACATGAAGGACTGCCTCCTCCCCTATTGTCCAGCCTGCCAGTTAAGATCTGCCTCACAGGCCCTGCACTGTGTGTCCCTGCCTTCAGAGGTGAGGTGGGTGGCCAACCAGAGTCAGGGGTTTTCAGTAGTGGCAGCTCACTTATGGAATGACCTTCTTCCCCTTGAACCTCACCTGGCACCTACATTGCTCCCTTTTGGGCACCAGGCCAAAATGTTTCAGTTCACCAGAGCTTTTAATTAATGGGCTGGTCTTTTGACATCATTTTGGTATGTTCTCAGTCTGGGAACTGTTATTTTATACTGCTCAGTGGTCTATGTTTTCATGGTCCTGTTTTTATGCTGTGGCTGGGTTTGTAATCCTGGATACTAACAAATTTGAAGACTTATTGACAGCCTTAAAAACAATGGACCATGTCATCCTGTTTGGTGTAGTGGTTAAGTGCACAGACTCTAATCTGGGAGAACCGGGTTTGATTCCCCACTCCTCCACTTGCACCTGGCTGGATGGCCTTGGGCAACCCGTAGCTCTGATAAGAGCTGTTCTTGAAAAAAGAGCACTTTCTGTCAGAGCTCTCTCAGCCCCACCTACCTCACAGGGTGTCTGTTGTGGGGAGGGGAAGGGAAAGGAGTTTGTAAGCCGCTCTGAGACACCTTTGGTAGTGAAGGGCGGGGTATAAATCCAATCTCTTCTTCTTCTTCTTGAGACATTTGGAGGTAGAATTAGCAATTAAGGGATGTGCTTTGGGTTGGTTTCAGTAATTCCTTATGGGACGCATGTACAGGGCCCAGATGTGCAATGGGGAACCAGCAAGTACTTGCAGGGGACACCCCACTTTCCCCTGCATCCTCTCCCCATGTATTTCCTTTTCCCTTCCTTTTGGCAACCTCTATATTCTCCCCCTTCCCTGCTTCTTTTTCTCCTTCCACCAACCAACCTACCTTTTATTTCCCCCCCCCCATCTTCAGCTATATTTATTGACTTCATTTACATCCTGCCATTCTCCATGGTGTGGATCCAAAGCAGCTTCCATTGTTCTCCTCTCCTCCATTTTATTCTCACAGGAAACCTGTGAGGTAGGGTAAGGTTGAGAATATGTGAATGTCCCAAGTCATCCAGTGAGCTTCCATCGCAGAGTGCAGATTTGAACCCAGGTCTCCCAGATCCAACACTCTAACCACATTATGCTGGCCTTCAAAGGATAGCTGCTAATGAACAGTAGCCAAGTAGCCAGGCTTGGATGAGTCATGCACATCAAATGGTATTAAGTCTACCCCCTCAAAGCCAAAGCAGCCCTGTAAAGGGCCTTGCCACTTCCTCCTGTCTTTTATTGACAGAAACCAAGGCTTGAAGGCTGGCGATGCTGTCATGGTTATCAATCGTTTTATTATTTATTTTTACAGAATTTACATTCTGCTTTTCTGCTCTCATAACAGCCACCCGGGCAACTAACAAATTAAAAACATACATAATAAAATCACATTTAAAACACATTAAAACCAACAAAAACACATCATTAAAACAATCAAAACCAGAGCTTAAAAACCCATAAAAAGGTAAAGGTAAAGTTATCCCTTGCTTGAAAGCCAGTTGAATCTGACTGTAGGGGGTGGTGCTCATCTCCGTTTCCAAGCCAAAGAGCCAGCGCTGTTCGCAGAAGTTTCTGTGGTCATGTGGCTGGCATGACTAAATAAGATGCACGGAAAACTGTTACCTTCCCACCTATTTATCTACTTTTTTTTCCTTCTTGCTTTCAAACTGCTAGGTTGGCAGGAGCTGGGGCCAGAGACGGGAGCTCACTCTGTCAGGCAGCACTAGAGTCTCAAACTGCCGAACTACAGAGCTTGTGGTCTGCAGCTCAGCGTCTTAACCTCTGAGCCACTGCGGCCCCTAAAAACCCCATACAAAAACATAAAAAACAACAATTAAAACATTGGGCATGAAGGAGCACATTAGTCTTAAAGCTACAGGTGTTGTTTCTATTATTTTGGGGATGGATGTAACCCTCCACTAATTTTTTGTTTGTTTTAGATTTCAGACTTTTCTGCAAGTGTGTGGTTTTGATTTAGGCATGATAAGAATTAGATATCTTGATGTGTTGTTTTTTCTTCCAGTTCTTCAGTCCCAACCCCCCTCTACTATATTGTTTCACTAGGAATCTCTGCCGTTAAACTTTAATGGTTTATCATGTTTTTTAACCTGCCTGCTGATTGATTATTTGCTGTTTGTAATAATTCAAATTTTATCATGTTGTAATTTGGCTTACTAATCAACTAAATAGCTCTATTGTAATTTGTCTGTCATAAGTTCCAGTGAGAAACAAGTATTATGAATTAAAATAATGCTGTGTTCATTTTTTAAAAAAAATTGTAAGCTGACTTGGGCATTTTTCCTGGAGAGGAGACATAAAAATATTCTAAATAAATAAATTATTGAACCTGAGATCTTCCACATGCAGTGCTCTACTATGAGCTATGCTATATACTGAACATCAGGCTTCCTTTATTTACATACATTTTTATGTCGTTCTGGGGTGTATTTATTGCAGTGGGAGTTCGCCCCCTTTACAGCTGTATTTAACATTTATTTTTACTTGTGCTGAAACCCACTGTGAATATATGTGAAAAGATGACATAAAAACAAACAAACAAAATTAATAGATTACAATGCTGTTGCACTTTTTTTCCAGCAACAAAACCATGTATTTAATGATTATTTACTATAAATCAGTGGCAATTTCCGGCATCTGTTGCATAAATCTGAACCGCCTTGCCCTGTCCTTATAACATATAGGTATCAAGTGTAGATTGTGCCAAGCAAGCACTGTCCTTCGAGGGGACAAAAATAAAAAAAGAAGTGATACATAGAAGGATGGTGGAAACTTAAAAAATCAACCCCACAGTCTGTCTCTACCAAATAACCCAGCTGTTTTTACAGGGGCAGAGTGCACAGTTCTAATACAGGACCATGTCAATAAAATAATCTATTAGAGTCAGTTGTACCAAGCAAAACTACATGCAGAAATCCAACACTATTTCACATATTTCACTTGGTCATATATGAACTAGATTCATTACATTGAGGTGCCTTGAAAATCTCTCAGACTAGTTCAGATTAATGCCGTAATGTTAGCCAGTAAAGAGCCAGTTTAGTGTGGTGGTGAAGTGCGCGGACTCTAATCTGGGAGAACCGGGTTTGATTCCCCACTCCTCCGCTTGCACCTGGCTGGATGACCTTGGGCAAGCTGTAGTTCTGATAAGAGCTGTTCTTGAAAAAGAGCAGTTTCTGTCAAGAGCTCTCTCAGCCCCACCTACTTCACAGGGTGCCTGTTGTGGGGAGGGGAAGGGAAAGGAGATTGTAAACCGCTCTGAGACACCTTTGGGCAGTGAAGGGCGGGGTATAAATCCAATCTTCTTCTTCTTATTAACAAAAATGAATTTACTGTTGCCAGCCTCCAGGTGGGTCCTGGAGATCTCCCAAAATTACAACTCATCTCCAGACTACAGAAATCAGTTCCCATGGAGGAGATTGCTGCTTTGGAGGGTGGACTCTATGGCATCATACCCCGCTGAAGTCCTTCTCCTCAAACCCCACCCTCCTCAGGCCCTACCCCCAAACCTCCAGGGATTTCCCAACACAAGAGTTGGCAACCCTAACCTACACATTACGTTTTTTACATTGGCTTCTGGTTTGTTTCTGAACACAGTGCTAGTTTTAAACCTTTAAAGCCTAGACCAGTGGTATCTGAAGGGCTACACGTAACGTCAACCTCGCTCAACATTCAGAGATTCAAACAAGGCCCTTGGCCAACGGAGGTGAAGCAGGAGATAAAAGAAACTTTTTAGTTGTGGCTCCATGAAGACAGAATGTCCTAACCAGAAACATCCAATTTTCACCTTCATTACTAGCATTTATGTACTATGCAAAGGTCTTCTTGGTCTCTGCTAAATTTGGTATATCACTTTGGTTTCTCAATACTGTGTTGTTGTTTATTATTTTGTTGTTACTGGATTGTTATTACAATTGTATATTTTTATTATTGGTTAGCTGCTTTGGATAAATATTTATCTAGCAGAACTGGATATACATGCTTGAATAACAATAACCTGCAGTATCAACATAGGAGCGCAATTTCTTCACGGGCCTGTACTGTATTTAGCAGTGCCATCCTACCAGAATTACACCCTTCTCAGCCCATTAACTTCAGCTGATTTGGAAGGGCATAGCTAGGGATGCCAATTCTGGTATGGGAAATTCCTGGAGATTTGATGGTGGAGCCCGAGGAGGGACCTCAGCAGGGTATATTGCCGCAGAGCCCATTTTCTCTATATGATGCTAGACAGTGATCCTAATACAGTCTTATCGGCTGCTAAACTGTCTTATCATATTTTCCTTTAGAAACTAAATTAGTACTCTTCTAGTCATTGCTCAAGAACTATTGATCGGAGGAGCTCTGGAAAGGAAAGGAAAGGAAAGGAAAGGAAAGGAAAGGAAAGGAAAGGAAAGGAAAGGAAAGGAAAGGAAAGGAAAGGAAAGGAAAGGAAAGGAAAGGAAAGGAAAGGAAAGGAAAGGAAAGGAAAGGAAAGGAAAGGAAAGGAAAGGAAAGGAAAGGAAAGGAAAGGAAAGGAAAGGAAAGGAAAGGAAAGGAAAGGAAAGGAAAGGAAAGGAAAGGAAAGGAAAGGAAAGGAAAGGAAAGGAAAGGAAAGGAAAGGAAAGGAAAGGAAAGGAAAGGAAAGGAAAGGAAAGGAAAGGAAAGGAAAGGAAAGGAAAGGAAAGGAAAGGAAAGGAAAGGAAAGGAAAGGAAAGGAAAGGAAAGGAAAGGAAAGGAAAGGAAAGGAAAGGAAAGGAAAGGAAAGGAAAGGAAAGGAAAGGAAAGGAAAGGAAAGGAAAGGAAAGGAAAGGAAAGGAAAGGAAAGGAAAGGAAAGGAAAGGAAAGGAAAGGAAAGGAAAGGAAAGGAAAGGAAAGGAAAGGAAAGTAAGGCAGTGCCTCTGGCAACAGAAGGTGGTTCTCTCTGGTTATTGGGGAAGTATGTCTCTTAGTAGGAAAAGTCAGCAGCCCCAGAAAGCAGGCCTGGGGGGTTAATCTGGCCTGGGGGGGTTATTCTAGCCTAGGCCTCTGGCAACAGAAGGTGGTTCTCTCTGGTTATTGGGGAAGTATCTCTCTTAGTAGGAAAAGACAGCAGCCCCAGAAAGCAGGCCTGGGGGGGTTAATCTGGCCTGGGGGGTTATTCTAGCCTAGGCCAGAGTAACCCCGGGGTTACTCTGGCCGGGGGGTGAATCTGGCCTGTTACAGCCGGCCAGATTAATCCAGGGTTACTCTGGCCGGGGGGTTAATCCGGCCTGTTACACCGGGTTTGATTCCCCACTCCTCCACATGCAGCTGCTGATGTGACCTTGGGTCAGTCATAAATTCTTTCTGAGCTGTTCTCTCAAGGGCAGTTCTTGGGAGAGCTCTCTCAGCCCCACCTACCTCACAGGGTGTCTGTTGTGGTGGGGAGGGGAAGGGAATGGAGAATGTAAACCACTCTGAGACTCCTCCAGGTAGTGAAGGGCGGGGTATAAATCCAATCTCTTCTCTTCTCCTTCTATAGCAATATACCTTTATAAAAATAGGTGTAGCATGTTCTATGAATTCTCAGCTTAAATTAAAAAAATAAAAGTAAGTCTCTAGTCCCTCTCCTTGCAGAGATATAAGGAAAAAACTCTTATCTTTGCAAGGGAAGAGGCTAGAGACTCACTTTTTTATGAAAACTGGGAACTCAGAGAATCTGCTAAACCTGTAGTTACAAAGGTATATTGATACAATGATACTGAGTGTAGAGATGTTTTTTTAAAAAAATTGCAAAAGAGCAGGTGGCCGAGGGGACAGTCATGACCGCTGCTGGGAGATTGGGGCAAGGAAACCTTCTATGTGGAAGCCCTGTTGCTGCTGTGCTTTATCCACAGCTGCACCAGCAATGGGGAAACCACAAAATCCCATGTGTGTGGAGGATAATATATGGTCTCTAGTCACAGAGGCAACCAAGTACCACCACTCTTTTGCAAAAAAGATTCAAGTGGGTGGGCTTTTGTTCAGGGCTGTAGCCAGCAGTGGGGCGCATGGGGTGATACCCCCATCACATCTGCAGCACCCACCACCGTAATCCTCCGCCCAGGCTGGAGCACAGAGGCAGCGGCTGCTGCTGGGGCCAGAGCCGGGGCCACAGCTGTTGCTGCCGCCCAAGGGAAAGAGTCTACCGCCTTGGGGGAAGCGGCAGTCACCAATGTTGCTGAGCCCCAGCCCAGCTTGGCCTCTCACAGGAGGAAGACAGACCAGGGGCACAAGCAGCAGGCACCCTCCTCCTCTCATTTTTCTCCCAATTGGGGCGAGCGCTGCTGCTTCAGCTCCACCTGCCCAGCTGCCGATGCCTCCTTTCTCAAGCATGAACAGTCCAGGGGGAGGGAGAGGAGAGAGTGTGGAGAACAGGGTTCTCACAGCCTTCTTCACCCTTTTCCTGCCTAGGTGGGAAAGCAAGTTGCAGCCGATCTCCCCCTGCCTGTGTTATTCTCTTGGCCATTTTGCACCAGGTCAGTACCCGTGGTGAAGGAGAAAAGAGAGGGAAGGCAGGCTGGCAACAGCAGAGGAGCCCGGCTGGAAGAAGAATGGGGAGGAAAGAGCAGCAGCAATAAGCCATCCCACTACCTGTTGTGCCTCTACTTCCAGCAAAAAATGGGGACTGAAAGTTTAGGGACGTTCGGGGGTGGAGGTGCTGGAACTGAGAAACTTGGCTGTGGAAGTGGGTTATCCAGAAGCCAGTAGAGAGAAAGGGAGAGAGAAAGCTGCTGGCAAATCTTCTGGAGGTGGAACATCTAAAACCAGAAGCCCAAAGCACTGTTGTTTGCCAGGTTCTAATCAATTTGATTAATTTAATTTTATTAGCAGTGTGCCCCGGTATGTCCCCTTTAAAAATTCCAGGCTATGGGGCTGCTTTTGTTGGTCTAGTATATGAATGTATGTTAGCCCCAATTAAGCTAATACCATTGGCAAAACTAAAACTATGAGAAAACAGCAATTATGGCTTCTAAATCACCCCCAAACACTCATGGAATGAAGGCCCATCACAGCATTAACTAAAGGTACAACTTTAAATTGGATTGCTTAACAATTCCAGTAAGCATTGACTAAGATCGCAAAGGCAGCGGTTAGTGGCAGGTATCACAGTCAGCCACAGTTGCCATCAGTGTTCCCTCTAAGCTGAGTTAGTGTGAGCTAGCTCATAGTTGTTTAGCCTCCGGTTCAAACATTTTTGTATTACCTCCAGAGGGATGGCGCCAAAGCAAACTGATTTAGGCAGCAGCCAAATTGCTCACTCCCAAAGTTGAATTTTTACTCACAAGACTCCACAGCATAGAGGAGGAGGAGGAGAAAAAGAAGAAGAGATTGGATTTATACCCCACCCTTCACTACTCAAAGGAGTCTCAGAGCAGCTTACAAACTCCTTTCCCTTCCCCACAACAGACACCCTGTGAGGTAGGTGGGGCTGAGAGAGCTCTGACAGAAACTGCTCTTTTCATGAACAGCTGTGCAAGAACTATGGCTTCCCAAGGTCATCCAGCAGGTGCAAGTGGAGGAGTGGAGAATCAAACCCGGTTCTCCCACATTAGAGTCCGTGCACTTAACCACTACACCAAACTGGCATTGGTTGCCATATCTAGGTGCAAACTGGAGTTTGTCCAAAATTACAACTGATGTCCAGACTACAGAGATTATTTCTCCTGGAGGAACTGGCAGCTTCAGAGAGCAGACTTTATGGTATACCACAGATCCTAGGTGAAATCCCTCCTCAAATCCAGACACCATCCACAAATCTCCAGGAATTTGCCAGGGCAGAGTTGGTAGCCCTATAAGCTGGCAATGGGAGATTTATGCAGCTGTGAAAGAAAGGACATAGGATTTCCCCTCCCGACAAGTTCTTTTCAGGACTCCTGTTTGCCTCTGTCTACTTCCCACAGGTGTTTTGGGCTCCCCTTTCCAGCTAATTGCATATAACCTTTTTATCCCAGGGTAAGGGTAGAACTCCGTACGATGTTTTGTAGGTTTTCCTTTCGCCAAATTAAATTATATGATGCACGATGGAAAGATTAACACACTTAGCCTTTAGAAGAAGTGCAGTCTTGAGAGTTTTGAATTAAGAGGATTTGCAAAGCTGAACTGAGCTTGTGCATCTGGATCCTTTTTGTTGATTGTGGGATTTAATTAGACTACTCTGGGTCTTGATTGTGTGTGGGAAAGAATTAATTTTGTGAAATCATTATTTGTTCCATGTTGTTGTCTTCCCCCCACCCCTTTCCCTTCCGAGAGCATGAGTAACAGTTGGTTTATAACATTTCTGATGCCAGACGCAAGATGGAAAATAGCCTCATCAGTGACTCGGAGAAGTGTTTATTCAAAACTCTTTCCAAAGAGCAAAGGCTGAGGCTTCAACAACCCCCGAAAGAAATCAGAAAGAGCGCAACCTCTGTTCTTCTACAGCTTCCCATCTGCTTTCCCCTTCTCAACGCTGACCACCATGACTTCCATTAGAAAAACTGAATGGTATACATTTTGAGTGAGGAAGAAACCTTAAAAAGCATTCCACTCATTTCAAAGAAAAAGCTATATTTCACAGGAGTTTTTTCTGTGCTCCCCCCGGTTTTCATTACCACCACCACCACCTCTATTACCAACAACTGACATCTTATAGTGGGAGAGGTCCGCTGGACCCTTTAATTGCTGCCTGAGCTAATCACCCAAGACAACTGAAGAAGACCAATAAAGCTGACTGTAAAATGAGGAAATTACGTCTGCTAGCACTTTGTTATGTTACTGGTTTTAACATTGTTGTTTATATTAATTGATGTGGATGATTTTACGCTGTATTGTTGTATGTTATTTTGTTGTGTAAGCCGCCCTGAGCCGGCCTTGGCCAGGAGAGCGGAGTAAAAAAATTATTATTATTACTCCCCCACACTTCCCTATTCAGTTTAATTCTGGATTCAGTTTTGCATGATCACCACGTGAACAGCCCAGAGATGTTAGGAAAGCATGTGAGAGTTCCACTGCCGAAGCCTAGAGAGGTAAGCTACTTTCAGGGCTTTTGAAGGAAGTGTCAAACATACATGCAAATTAAACAGGTGCAGGTTGCTATGAATTGATGTTGATGATTTTACGCTGTATTGTTGTATTTTATTTTGTTGTGTAAAACGCCCTGAGCCGCCCTTGGCCAGGAGGGCGAGGTAAAAAAATTATTATCTATTACTCCCCCACACTTCCCTATTCAGTTTAATTCTGGATTCAGTTTTGCATGATCACCACGTGAACAGCCCAGAGATGTTAGGAAAGCATGTGAGAGTTCCACTGCCGAAGCCTAGAGAAGTAAGCTACTTTCAGGGCTTTTGAAGGAAGAGTCAAACATGCATGCAAATTAAACAGGTGCAGGTTGCCAGCAGGAGTCCAGGTAGGGCAGCCAGCTCTGGGTTGGGAATTACCTGGATATTTTGGGGGTGGAGCCTGGGGAGGGCAAGGTTTGCAGAGGGGAAGGGCCTCAGCAGCATGTAATGGCACAGAGTCCACCCCCAAAAAACAGGCATTTTCTCCAGGCTGATCTCTGTCACCTGGAGACTGATTGTAGTACCAGGAGCTCTCCAGGTTCCCCCTGGAGGTTGGCAACCCCAGATCCAAGACACTGCAGACTCCACAGCTGTCATTTGCACTGAATCAGTTCAGATAACCGAAAGCAACAGGCAAACAGGAGTCTTCCAAACTTTCCTCCCAAAAAAATTCAAAACTGATGTCTGTTTACATTTTTCAAGTTCATGAATACGCACATGGGAAACGATGCATTTGAGTTTATTATCAATACACAACAACTATAGCTCTCAATCACAACATTTTAATTTTTTGCCTTTTTTGCCTGTGTGTTTCATCAGTGGCATTCCTTTCCCTTTTTTTTTTTTAAATGTATTTTGCATCTTATGAAAGCTGACCTTCACTGACATATCACTGGAAATATAATCCTTTTTACGTCTGTTTATGCCTACGCATCTAACAGCAAATCAGATAATCTGGCGTGTTTGGCCCCGTGTCCTATTTTCTCCTTTGGGCTGTTGCCCATCCAGATCATCGCGCTGACATTTTGCGCAACAGTCAATATTTAGAGATTATCTCCAGCTTTGGAACTCAAAGGGGATTTTTCAGAGGAAGAAGCAGAACCTTGCTCCCTCCTTTCCTTGCAGGAATTCGTCTTTTGGCTTCATTTTTGTCCCATCTTTTTTCTCCAAAGAGATTAGGGTAAGATACATGGTTCTCCTCTGTTGATTCAATCAAAGGGAGTCTTTGAGTGACTTATATTCAAAATGAAAACAATCGCCAAGATTTATTTCTGCTTTCAACACAGGTCAGTTTCACACAATCACAGGCAGAGTTAAAGGATTACTAGTAACTGCGCAATCAGTAAGGAACTGCAGCTAAATTACTGCCCAGCAAGTATCCTTCTGGGATGCGAAGACGTATGGTATTCCCTAATCCTGTCAGATCTTGGAAGCTAAGTAGGGTCAGTATTTGGATGGGAGACCACCAAGGAAGGCTCTGCAGAGGAAGGCAATGGCAAACCAGCTCTCCTTCTCACTTGCCTTGAAAGCTGGGGTCACCATAAATCGGTTGCGACTTGATGGCACATACATACATAAATGTCCTATGATATGTGTGTCTGCATTCACATGTACACTTACAGCATCTTAGGCAGATCAGGCTACTGAAGCCCTATCTCTCCCCCTAGGACTCAGCTACAGTGACCCCTGCAATGGTCACTTCCAGGCTTGATTACTGCAACTTGCTCTACGTAGGCTTACCCCTGAAGCTGATCCGGAAATTAGAGCTGGTACAAAATGCAGTGGCACGCCTGCTGACATCGATGCCTGTGTGGCCTCACATTCGGCATGTGCTTTGTCAGCTGCATTGGCTGCCGATTGAGTACTGGATCCGCTTCAAGGTGTTGGTAATCACCTTCAAAGCCTTATACGGCCTGGGACCAACATACCTAAGGGACCACCTCTTCCCATATACGCCTCAAAGAGTGTTACACTCTGAGAGTTAACATCTCCTGGCAATCCCTAGCCCAAAGGACATCTGCCTCGACCAGGGCCAGGGCCTTTTCTGCCCTGGCCCCCACCTGGTGGAACATGCTCCCTACTGAGATCAGGGCTCTGCGGGATCTTCTTCAATTCCGCAGGGCCTGCAAGATGGAGCTGTTCCACCAGGCCTTTGGCTGAGGCAGCGGGCGCCCATATATGGCCTCCCCGAGGTTGCCCCCATCCACTGATAACCAGCCATACCTACCTACATCAATGGGCCGGACTCTCCCTACGGCAAGCTATGATTATTGATTTTATATGCTTATAATGAGGTGGCTCAAGTGGTTAAGACGCTGAACTGCAGGCTGTGGAAGGTCGGTAGTTCAGCAGTTCGAGACCCGAGTGTGCCGCATGACGGAGTGAGCTCCCGTCTCTAGTTCCAGCTCCTGCCAACCTAGCAGTTCGAAAGCAAAGCTCCTGCCAACCTAGCAGTTTGAAAGCAAGAAATTGCAAGTAGATAAATAGGTTCGGTGGGAAGGTAACAGCGTTCCGTGCGCCTCGGTGTTTAGTCATGCCGGCCACATGACCACGGAAACGTCTTCGGACAGCACTGGCTCTTCGGCTTTGAAACGGAGATGAGCACCGCAGCCCTAGAGTCGGATTCGACTGGCTTTCGAGCAAGGGAACCTTTACCTTTACCTAATGTGTATTAAAATTTTATTGTATCTATGGAAAAGTTGTAACCCGCCCTGAGCCCATTTACAAGATGGGCGGGATATAAATGCGAAAAACAAATAAATAAATAAATATAAATAAATAAAGTGTGTGCAAAGATACCCATAATGGATATCCACCATATCAGGCCTCCTCATTCACCTCCGGAGGCATCTGGATTGGGGTGGGACGGCAGTGCTGCTATTGTTGGACCTGTCGGCGGCATTCGACACGGTCGACCATCAGCTACTGGCCCACCGCCTCGCAGACATGGGGATTCAGGGGCTTGCCTTACAACGGCTCAGCTCCTTTCTCCAAGGTCGGGGACAAAAGGTGGCACTTGGGGACAATGTTCCCTCTAAGCTGTGGAGTCCTGTGAGCAAAAATTCTACTTTGTGAGCTCCTAGCATTAAAGTTGTGAAGGAGTATTTGACTCCTGCATAAATCAGTCTCCTTGGAGCCATCCTTCCTGAGCTAGGGCAAAAATGTGTAAGCCGGAGGCTAAAAAACTGAGCTAGCTCACACTAACTCAGCTTAGAGGGAACACTGCTTGGGGAGCAGCTGTCCCGAAGGCACCCACTGACCTGTGGAGTGGCTCAGGGGGTGGTGCTCTGCCCGATGCTATTCAACATCTACATGCGCCCCCTTGCCCAGATTGCTCAGAGGCACAGGCTAGGGTGTCAGCAATACGCAGATGACACTCAGCTATATCTGTTGTTGGGCAGTCAGTCCAACTCTACCCCAGAAGATCTGGACCGGGCGCTTCAGGATGTGGCTGGATGGCTTAGACTGAGTCAATTGCAATTGAATCTGATGAAGACGGAGGTCCTGTGCCTGGGTCAGAGTGGATCATGGGTAGGGATCCCACTACCGGCCTTCGATGGGGCACCATTGGTGCCAGCAGCGAGGGTCAGGAGTTTGGGAGTGCTCCTGGATGCCTCCTTAACAATGGAGGCCCAGGTAACAGCCACTGCCAAGGCAGCCTTTTACCACCTAAGGCTGATTAGGCAGTTGGTTCCCTTCCTTGAATGCAATGATCTGGCAACAGTGATCCATCCAATAGTCACCTCAAGGTTAGACTACTGCAATACTCTCTACATGGGGCTGCCCTTGGCACAACTCTGGAAGCTGCAGCTGGTGTAAAATGCGGTGGCCAGGCTGTTGATGGGCCTCTCCATGCGAGACCACATCCAGCCTGTGCTGAAGGCATTGCACTGGCTGCCAATAGCATACCGGATCCACTTAAAGGTGCTGGTCTTGACCTTTAAAGCCCTTTGTGGTCAGGGATCTGCTTACCTGAGGGACCGCCTTTTCCTACATGTTTCCCAGAGAGCACTGCGGTCTGGGTTGCAAAATCGTTTGCTCCCCCCCCCCATCCCAAGGATGCCAGGCTGGTATTTACCAGGTCCAGGGCTTTTTCTGTGGCAGCTCCAACTTACTGGAATAAGCTTCTGGATGAGATCAGGGCCCTGCGGGACCTATCACAGTTCCGCAGGGCCACGAAAATGGAGCTCTTCTGTCAGGCATTTAGGTAAGGAGCTGCACTCCATCATCTTTGCCCTGTGCCAATTTTCCAGCCTGAGCCCGTCAATAGTGGACGTACCGTTGTATCTTCGCTTTACCACAGCCATAACGCCATCGTTATGTTAATGGTTTTTAATAATTTTATTTGTGTACTTGATATTGATTTTTATATTGTTGTTTTAACTATTGTTTCTCTGTAAGCTGCCCAGAGCCTGCCCTGGCGGGGAGGGCGGGGTAAAAATCAAAGTAATAAATACATCTTTTTCACTGCTTAGCTCATTCCGCTCCTTTCTCAATGACTTGGCCTGTTATTCTGCCCCCCTCCGTTGCCAGGCCACATTCTCCAGTTTTCTAGGGTTACTCCTAACACACAAATAGATTTTAAACAATGAAGTATTCTAGCAACATGGCCACTACAGCATAGTATCCTACAGTGCAATCCCAAACAGAATTAAACACTTCTAAGCTCATTGACTTCAACAGACTTAAAAGGGTATAACTCTGCCTGGAACTGCATTGTTATTCATTAGCTAAATTAGCGAAAAACTTGCAAATGCTAGCTGCAAGAAATTCCCATGTGCAGATCCATCAACTTTACTGTTGGTCAGGTAATATATTACAATTAGCACTGATTATGCTTTACCTTGCCTGTTTTCTTAGCAGCTTGTTTTTCTTGCAAGACCTTCGCTGTTCTGGTGCTTAATTCAAATAAGCAGTTGTTAACAATATACTTTCTGCTCAACGGAATATGAATTTTGCAGAGGTTCCACTGCGATCCGTCCAGTCCACCCAACCAAGGGTGCACATGCATGCACACACCTCCGCTACTTCAAATATACTCACAGCGTGCTCTTCATTTGAGCAACCGAGCTCTCCCGTGACAACTAAGCTCCTGATTTAACAGTCCATGTCCACGCAGCTTATTGCCTGTCCTTCCTGGTCTTCTGCATCTGCCTCAATTTGGCCCACTGCCTGTCTTCTGAACCATTCTCTTTATTGTTCCTACCATTGTTACCACCCAGGATTGCTGTGCTATTCTGTCCCCAAAGGTTTTGTCCTCCGGGGGGGGGGGGGGTCATTTTTCTAAAATCCTATGAATTTTGCAGGAATTGATTTAAATGAGATAAAAGAATCCTTCCCCGGGCCAAGAGTTGTTGCAAGACAATTAAACAGTTTGCCCAAATATTTTGTGACAAGACAGATAAGAAAACAAGATTCAGTTGCTCTTCCTGTGCAAACAGAGGAAGGCAGATTTAGGCATGAAAATAACAGGATTCACCTTCCCCCTATGATATACGCACACCCTTCCAGTCCACTGACTACTGTCTACCACTAGCCAAGACGTTTTCTTATTTACTGGCTGGCAGAATTCTGGGATGCCATGTCTTTCTGCTCAACCAACTCCCTGCCATGCGGTTTCTTCAGTACTTAGCAGAATCCCTCAGATCTGAAAGGCACTGTGAAAAGCCATTTCTATTTTAATTCTAAACACAGGCAGACATAATCATAGTGTGCCAAAAGGAAGAGACCACAGCTGGTACGGAAATTAAATTTACTTGCTGGCTTCCAATAATGTATTAGACACAGCACAAATGATGGAGGGATAACAATAAAGAAAGCACATTTGAAACGTAGGCCTGGCAGGAGATTTCAGAAGTTTAGGCCATTTTATTGAATACATTTCTGTTGTTCTTCCATAAAAATTACATTTATTGCTACTGTTAGTGCTAGCATATGGAAAATAATGATCCTATAGTCATATTTTATGGTCCGCATTCTTTATAAAAGGGTACAAACTGTCGAGGAAGGAACAGTAATCCCAGTGGATAAACGTATCAATTGGATGAAATTTTTTCAAAATTAACTTACTTTGCTGGAGAGATCACTGCCACAATTTTCCCAAGGCCTCTTTACACTTTATGCCTAACCTTTGTGTGTGTCAATGTGCCCAATACATGTCTGCAAACACAGGTATCATAACAGTAATCCCAGTGGATAAACGTATCAATTGGATGAAATTTTTTCAAAATTAACTTACTTTGCTGGAGAGATCACTGCCACAATTTCCCCAAGGCCTCTTTACAATTTATGCCTAACCTTTGTGTGTGTCAATGTGCCCAATACATGTCTGCAAACACAGGTATCAATCAGGGGCCATTTCCTGCAGGAGCGCACAGGAGCTGAGCTCCGGCAGTAAGGAGCCCAGAGGGTGGGCACATGCAACAAGCCCCGCCCCCTGCTCCCAGCAAACCTCAGTTGGGCCATGAGGAGCAAGAAGCAGCCAGGTAAATTGCAGAGCCCCCCCCGCCGCCTTCAGGTACAAGCTCTCCCTCCTCTGTGAGGGCAGATCTGCACATTCCCTCCCCCCTCCATAGCTAGCAATTCAAAACAGTCCAGTGGCACCTTTAAGACCACGTTTTAATCAGGTACAAGCTCTCCCTCCTCTGCGAGGACAGATCTGCACGTTCC
>NW_015167532.1:532822-532968 GCF_001447785.1 Gekko japonicus | reverse complement strand
CATTTTGATTGGGTTTTACTGCTGTTCTCTCTCGCAGTGCTAATCAGACACCAGCATCTATCTCCCGCACCAAAGTGGGCTCACTTGCAGAATCCTCCCAGTTCCCTAGTGAGTTTTCCTACACCTGGAAAATCAAGTACTATCCA
>NW_015167532.1:504926-532518 GCF_001447785.1 Gekko japonicus | reverse complement strand
AGCAGTTTGGGGAGGGATGTGTGATCATCCCAACCCAAAACAAATATTCCCAATCAAATCTATAGCGGGAACAAATCGGGATAAGCTTGCCGTGTGACCACACCCTTAGTTGGCCTCCCTGCTCTAGTTCCTAATTCATTGAAAGGGCCCATTTGACTCCACCTTGTGGTCCAAACAGATTTATATGAAACTGTTGCTACCTTTGTGAATTTTATTGTTTATTGTTTTAACGATTTTAACGTGATTTTATTGTAATGGGTATTGGACTCGGTTTCTCGTGATCCGCCCTGAGCCTGCTTTGGGGAGGGCGGAATAAAAAATCTCAAAAATAAATAAGTAATACCTTGCCACAAGTTTTTTCCCGTCTTTAAGGTGCTACTGGACTGTTGCTCTTTTCTACAAGGGCTGCGATCACACACACACTAAATAATCCACTTTCAATGCACTTTCCAACTGGATTTTACTGTGTGAACTGGAAAATCCAATTAGAAAGTGCATTGAAAGTGGATTATTTAGCGTGTGTGATCACAGCCTTGTTGTAGAAAAGAGCAACAGTCCAGTAGCACCTTAAAGACGGGAAAAAACTTGTGGCAAGGTATTACTTATTTATTTTTGAGATTTTTTATTCCGCCCTCCCCAAAGCAGGCTCAGGGCGGATCACGAGAAACCGAGTCCAATACCCATTACAATAAAATCACGTTAAAATCGTTAAAACAATAAACAATAAAATTCACAAAGGTAGCAACAGTTTCATATAAATCTGTTTGGACCACAAGGTGGAGTCAAATGGGCCCTTTCAATGAATTAGGAACTAGAGCAGGGAGGCCAACTAAGGGTGTGGTCACACGGCAAGCTTATCCCAATTTGTTCCCACTATAGATTTGATTGGGAATATTTGTTTCGGGTTGGGATGATCACACATCCCTCCCCAAACCGCTTGCAGCACACAACGAAGCTCCGAGCACCATCCAGATAGCCGCGGCACCCAAGTGGCAGTGTGGCTTCTTTTAAAAAAAATTGGCTTTGCACATGCGCATATACACATGGCCGAATCACTGCTCCCACTGGGACTCGCTGTACTCCCTTGTTTTTTCAGCCCCCCCCCCCCTGAACAGCAAACAAAATTAACTGCCGACCTACAACTGAGCGCTGGAGTCTATATATGTTATTGAACGTTTATACATCGAATTTATTCAGCACAGGATTGATCATGCGCAGAATGACGGAAGCTTGGAGGGGGGGAACATTGCAAGAAGGAAGTTCAGATGACCTAATCGCAATCATTGCAAGAGATGGCTGTCTAGATCGGCGAAATCATGGATTCAAAGCACAAATATCTGGATAGTACTTGATTTTCCAGTTGTAGGAAAACTCACTAGGGAACTGGGAGGATTCTGCAAGTGAGCCCACTTTGGTGCGGGAGATAGATGCTGGTGTCTGATTAGCACTGCGAGAGAGAACAGCAGTAAAACCCAATCAAAATGACCATCTGACCACGGCCTCTGATAGACACTCGCCACCTCATCTGAAGGCCAGGCAGAACAGCTCCGTTTTGCAGGCCCTGCGGAATGATAGAAGGTCCTGCAGAGCCCTGATCTCCAGTGGGAGCTGATTCCACCAGGCCGGAGCCAGGGCAGAGAATGTAACCAGTATGAACTTTCATGAGTCACTCCTCACTTCTTCAGATACCTGAAGTATCTGAAGAAGTGAGCAGTGACTCATGAAAACTCATACCCCACAATAAATCTGTTCGTCTTTAAGGTGCTACTGGACTGTTGCTCTTTTCTACTGCTACAGACAGACTAACACAGCTACCCATCTTGATCTATCTTGAGGACTCCAGTTGGCAAACAGGAACATATGCAGAGAGAGAGTCCTTCAGATTATGTGAATCTTACACCATAAAGAACTTTAAAGGTCATAAACAGCACTTTGAATGGTACTTGGAAACAAATCAGAAGCCAATGTAGCTGTTCTAAAATAAGTGATATGCATGTGTACCTGTCAGCCATCCTCTGACAACTGTCAGGGTGCTGCATTCTGAACCACTTGTAGTTTCTAGACTGCGTTTCTAGATTGTGTCACAATAATCCAACCATAAAGCTAAAAGCATGGCCAGGTCAGCTGAGTCTAAGAAAGGACATAGTTGATTAATCAAGTGTAGCTTATAGAAAGTGCTCTTGGCCAATCCACCAACCTGCTTTTCAAACAGCTAGGCTGGATCCACCAGCACTCCCAAGCTCTTAACCTGCTCTGTAAATGCCATCTCCACTCCATCCACCAATTAGAGTTGCCAACAACCTGGAGGGAAAAAAATGCTCTACCTCCTTAATAGAGACTTAATTGGATGTTATTTGCCAGGTAATGTTATTTACCTCAATGTCACCAGCCCATTTCCATACACCTAGGCTCTATTAAAGGAGAAAGACATTTGTTTCTCTCTTGGCTTCTAGCAACACTATCCCCTCTAAGTGGATCCAAAGCATCAGCCTCTCCAACCAGCATCACCTGTTTGGATGTAGAGTGTACAGATCTATTGTCTGATACTGTGCCTTCTCTCTAGATTCTGAGTATTGCGGGAGTTTAAAAAGTAGACAAGAAGGATAATGCATACAGTTTTTGTGCGACTATGATAAATACAAATCAGATCAACAATCTTACAGCTACAGTGAGGGAACTGATTCAGCTTTTTCCCCATTCTCCTCACCATAAATTTCTTTGAACTTTAATAGCTGGAGTGAAACACAAATGCATTTTATGCATTTTCTACTGAATATTGGGGCTTTGCAGAAGAAAATAATTGAGATACTAAAATCTACAATCCAGTTGTTTAGACCTTGCTCTTCAGGGTATCTCCATAAAAATGTTTGTAAAACCAATTGGAATGCATTGCTCAGAGCTATAATAAATGTTCAGGGAAAACATATTAGAAAGTCCCAATTTATATGAGAGAAAAATGTGTTTGTGAAGTATTTATGCGTGCGAGTTATAATATTAAACCACAGAGTGAAACTGTTTGTACTTATAGCCACTGAGAGTCTCAGTTACAAATGACATGATAATTATTTTAAATAGTACTCTTCTAGAATACAGAAGCTGAAAGGGGGAAAGTTATTCACTGTTTGAGGCAGGCATGTTTCCTTACATGAAGTGGGCTGCTGCCACACACACTAAGTAATCCACTTTCAATCCACTTTCAGTGCACTTTCAAAGTGGATTTTGCCAGTTCACACAGTAAAACTCCACTTTGAAAGTGCACTGAAAGTGGATTGAAAGTGGATTACTTAGCGTGTGTGGCAGCAGCCGTAAATAGTAAAATGCTTAGGGTCACAAACATGTAGGGAACAGTGTTCCCTCTAAGCTAAGTTAGTGTGAGCTAGCTCATAGGTTTTTAGCCTCCGGCTCACACATTTTTGTGTTAGCTCAGGAAGGAGGGCTCCAGAGCAAACTAATTTATGTAGTAGCCAAATCGCTCACTCACAACTTTAATGCCAGTAGCTCACAAAGTAGAATTTTTGCTCACAAGACTCCACAGCTTAGAGGGAGCACTGGTAGGGAACAGAATAGGTTCGGGAACTTGTATATTCAGTAAGACTGTATCTTTCCAATGCTATTTCTTGGAGTGATTTACCATTGTGCTCAGCAACCAATTTCTTCCCAGTGTTTGAAACGCTTGCTAACACTTTTAGACCCCACCGGCTGCTCCTCTCTCCGCCAAATAGAGAATTTGTTCAAACTGGGAAGAAAACACATACAACGAACTCTGACCTCTGTTGTCGACATCACATCCTGTAAGGCAGTGGCCCCCAACCTTTTTTACGACGGTGAACCACATGTCCAATTGGATTTCATACGATGACCCATCCAGGGCTAGCCCAAGGTTTTTGGTGCCCTAGGCAAACTATGACCTTGGCGTCCATCTATTCCCGCATTCCATTTTCTACAGTGCCCAACCAGATGCTTTTGAGAAACCAACAAACATCACACAAAGGGTTCACTTGTCCCCACTATGAACCCCAACCTCCTTCTCCTCTGCCAGCTGGGCCAGAGCTTGAGCTCAAGGAGGCAAGCTGAGGGGGCAGTGGGTTGAGGAAACACATGAAAATGGCAGTGATGTGGTTGGCAGTAAGGGGCTCAGTGCAGTACATCTCCCACAGCACCTGGTTTCTGGCCACTGTGTGACACAGAGTGTTGGACTGGATGGGCCACTGGCCTGATCCAGCACGGCTTCTCTTATGTTCTTATGCTCTGCATTCTTGGTGCTTGGGGAGCAACAGTGGGAGGGCTTCTGGAGTTCTGGCCCCGCTGGTGAACCTACTGATGGAACCTAGTTTTTGTCCACTGTGTGACACAGAGTGTCAGACAGGATGGGCCGTTGGCCTGATCCAACATGGTTTCTCTTATGTTCCTATGTTCTTAGGTAAAGGGCAGTTAAGCAATGCAGGGGGCTGTGCAAGAGGTTGAGCTGCTGAAGGATCAGCACCAAGACAGAGCCCATGCAAGCACACATCTCTTTAAATCCTCCTCTGGTTCTTCCATGGCGTACTGAACAGCTCCCTCCTATTCTCCTGCCTCACCCCTTTCTTTCAGCTACTACAATTAAGTTGTTAGTTGCCTGATGCCTTTGTTCTCCTCATTACTGTCACAAAGAAGGGAGGGATGAGAATGTGAGGAGGAAAGAAAGAGAAGGATAGAAAGGGCAGGAACCCCCATTTGGGAGGGTTGTCCTGCAACCCACTTTCAGAGGCTTCAAACTCCACCTTTGGGTCCCAACCCACAGCTTGGGGAACACCACTGTAAGAGTATGGACTTATGCAAAAGCATTAACATTTCACTTTTGATGTTTCCAAAATGGTTATCTGCCCCAGGATGAATGCTGTTGAGAGGTGGGTTCTTTTCCTACATCCCTAGAGTATCAGGGTGCATTTGTGCACCTCATAGGGTTTCCCCACCTTTTCGACTCGAATGTGCGACTGAACAACAACAAGGGCTTCCCCACCTTTTTCCCAATCTTTCTCAAATCTGCTTTGCTGAGAAGTTTTGGGAAAGTTCACTGTAATACCTGGATGGCTGCCATGTGGGTGGGAATGTTCCAATTTTCCTGTACAACGTGGCCACCATTTTTCCTCTCATGATCATTTCCTCATCCCACCATTGAGGTAGTTTTTTTTGTTTTTAAGTCAGGAATTGAATAACGTTGTACCTTTTTTTGTTTTTAAGTCAGGAATTGAATATTGTTGTATTACTATAATGTCATAGCAATATGTGTTACAGGTTCTCTTGATTCATAACTTCCATTTTTTAAAAAATTATGTCTCTAGCCCCTTCCATTGGGGAGATGTAAAGGGAAAGGCATACCTCCACAACAAAATGGGCCAGAAACAGTGAACACAAGGATTTTTTCCATGAATGGAAGGCATGATGTATCATGGTAAATATACCTATACCTACACATGACAGTGAATAAAGAGGAAATCTGCTACAAGGATGCAAGCACCGGCAGGTACTAAATCTCTTCCTGCTCTACTATTAATCCATTACACTAAGAGCTCTGGGAGGTGTTATTAAAGTATGCAGATAGCAGGGGGTTTGGGGGGGAAATACTGAATATTTACCATTGTGTTTATTTTACATTAAGAGTTTGACTTTGGTCTGCATTTAAATATATCTGAAATGGTTTTAAAAGTGGTTTGTTGTGTGGTAGAGCTGCTTTGAACTGGTTTTAAATTTAGTGTCTGAGCCTGAACATGAAATGCCAATATACCTGCCCCAAAATGGAAGGTTCTGATGGTTTACCCTCCCTCCATTTCTTCTGAGAACTACTGATGTGAGAAATAGAGCAAGCCAGACTACTACACAAATCTACAGAATTGCCCAGGATTAACACTTTATGTGGAAGCGTGATGCAGTGTGCACATCATAAAGTGCAGAGAAAAGAAACATTTCCAATCAGTCAAGGACATGCACCAACAGCTCTCCTAAAGAGAAAATTCCTGGTACAGAAACACACAGTGTAACTATAAACTATATTGTAAAGTGGAGCAACAGATGTTAGGGGCATGTCAGCAGAACTATATCAATAGCAACCAAAGATATTCTAGGGACAGTCAATTGGAGACATGCTACTTGAAATCATCTCATCTAATCAGGGCTGTTTTCTCACATGTCATTTCTCCTTCACTGAGAAACCCCAAGGAATATGCCACATACATTTGACTAACTGCTAGCATCTATATTCTTCAACACCATTTTCCTTCTTCCCAGAAGACAGAAGATACAACCTGAAAACAACGCCACCCAGCAAAACCCAATCTAGTTGTCTGCAATACATCCTCCATAAAATGCAGACATGAGACCTTAACATCACGGCCTGAAGTATCTTCCATTCCCCTTTTTTGTTTTCTTTTTAAACATCCAGGCTGATGAAAAGCTTTTGAAGAATGGAAAACCTTGCACACTGTTTTTTTTAGATATCCTGGTTGATCCTAATAAAAGGTAATACACATTTTTGGACAAGGGGGAATTTTACCATTCATTGGTTTTCCTGTGAATAAATACGGATTGGGTAGCCAAACAGAGATTAACTCCATTCAGGGCAGAAAGGAATAAATGAAAAATGGAAATATAAAGGTGGTGATGGGGGACCTGTTGAAGTTACAAGTTTAATAAAAATAACAATAGAGGATTATTGAGCTTTGGGGAGGGAACAGAACTGGAACAACCAGGAGGGGAAAAGGCATCCTAGAAAAACAGGTTTTGAACACCTGAAACACATCAAGTTGCCCTGAATCACACAATTTGTCTTTCTAGGTCAGTATCGTTTATCAGACTGGCAGCTACTCTCTAGGGGCTCGGGCAGACATCTTTCCCATCACCTACTACCTTATCCTTTCAACTGGACTTGCCAGGGATTGAACCTAGGACCTTCTGCATGCTAAGCGGATACTCTACCACTGAGCCACGGCCCCTCCAATGGTCACACAGCTACCCACATGGGACAGACTGGATGGGAAGATGCAGTCACCCAGTCTTCAGCACCAATTAAGAGATGGACAACCAAGACAACATAGGAATTCTCATTCCTCCTTCTCCCACACACCTCCCAAGGTACCACTCCTTCCCACGAAGACTGGCTTACACAAAATAAGAACAACCAAATGGTACCTGGACTGCAGTGGAGAGGTTGCATGTTGGAATGCTCTGCCATAAATGGGGGGGGGACCCTCCCCACACAGAAGAATGTGCTAGGGGAAAAGGTACATTCTCTCTGACACACTATTTTTGCATGTTCAAAGGGTATTTATATGCTGGGAGGCAGGATCCAAACATGAACTGCCCCACCTGCTGTCTGAAATGGCATCGTACAGGAAAAGCTTTAAGACAAATTATTTGAATTGCCAAGTGCCAATATCTTTTATGATGTTGGATCAGATGAACCCTCATTGAAGGTTACCCTCTTGTCCTAAAGATTATATACCTGTAATTCCCTTTAGCTAGCTTTAAAATAGGTACCTAATTTTAACAGTATCGTGGTTACATTTCTATAAGGATACGCTTGTAGAAGGCTGTAAACCCCCAAGCATTGCTTTTGGTGTAGTGAAGTGCATGGATTCTAATCTGGGAGAACCGGGTTTGATTCCCCACTCCTCCACTTGCAGCTGCTGGATGACCTTGGGTCAGTCATAAGTTCTTTCTGAGCTGTTCTCTCAAGGACAGTTCTGCAAAGAACTCTCTCAGCCCCACCAACTCACAGGGTGTCTGTTGTGGGGAGGGGAAGGGAAAGGAGTTTGTAAGCTGCTCTGAGACTCCAAGTGAAGGGCGGGGTATAAATCCAATCTCTTCTTTTTCTTCTTCTCTTCTTTTGATTTCACACAGAAGTTACCCGTAATAATCACAGTCACTGGGCCTGCAATCCTAAGGACACTCTCCTGGGTGTGAGCCCCAAATGAATAACATGAGACATACTTCTGAGTAGACATGCTTAGGAGCACAGCCTAAGGGAGGAATGCCTAAAACAATGCTTGTGGCAGGATAAGAGCTTGCGTGAGTCACTGCTAGGATTGCCATTCTCCCACCAGGGTTTGCCCGCTTTCAGGGCCCCTGATCAGCTGGCCTGGATCTTGCCGGCGGGAGGAACCCTGCCCCCAAAGTGACCAGTGCAATGATGTTACGCAGAGGTGACATCATCACGCAGGGCATGTTGCGGGGGGACGCTCTATCTTTTGAGAAAAAACTCGAGGCAGTTTGGTGTACTGGTTAAGTGTGCCAGTTTGGTGTAGTGCTCAAGTGTGCGGACTCTAATCTGGGAGAACCGGGTTTGATTCCCCACCCCTCCACTTGGAGCTGCTGGATGACCTTGGGCAAGCCATAGTTCTGTCAGAGCTGTCCTTGAAAGGGCAGTTCTTGAAAGAGCTCTCTCGGCCCCACCTACCTCACAGGGTGTCTTTTGTGGGGAGGGAAAGGAGTTTGTAAGCCGCTCTGAGACTCCAAGTGAAGGGCGGGGTATAAATCCAATCTCCTCCTCCTCTTCTTCTTCTTCGATGGTTACCATAGAGTTCTTCCTCAAGCAATAGAGTGTCCCCCCCCCACAACGTGCCCTGCACAATGGCGTCACTTCCAGGTGACACCATTTGCGCCGAAGCACTCCTGGAGTTAGGGAGGACCTGGCAACTCTAGTCACTGGCACTGCTCACTTCTTCAGAACTTCGGTGACTCATGAAAATTCATCCCCTGCCACAAATTTTGTTCGTCTTTAAGGTGCTACTGGACTCTTGCTCTTTTCTGCTGCTGAAGACAGACTAACACGGCTGCCCATCTTGATCTAAAACAACACTGATGATACCAGAGGCAATCTGTACATATCACATACATACAGTATGCTTCCTCCTTGCAATTTACACTGTTGCAAGCTTCATAGAAATACCTATTTATCATTCATGATGGAAAAGCTTTTTTCAGCCTCACAACAGCAACAGCAAATCTGAATTTGTTGCTGTATATGAGAAGCTTCATGATTTCCCGTAGGATGACCCAGGGATATCTTTGAATCATTACATCCATTGAAAATAATAACTGCTGGTTGCAGTAAAATACATTAATAGCCTTTTGCTTCCTGGGGATAATGGCGCTATTAATGCTTGTCAACCCCCCGTCCTCCTCCCTCTATGTTGAAGATTTCCTTTATTGATAGTTATGCTTATGTAAGCATTTTTTTTCAAAAAAAAAAATCTACTGGAAAGGATGCCACCGCTGTTCCTCTATGGCATTCCAGGACCGGATTAAAAATAGCCCTAATAAATAAGTAATAAACAACTTTAATTAAAAAAATGGGGGTCACTGCAAAATCCTCCCAGTGCCTGCAATAAAGCAGTGATCAGTAAGTAATCTGCTTTCTGCAGAAGCAGCTCCAACACACCCAGGACACGGGTCAGCAGAAATACTCTGTCCTCTCCAGTTTGACGTATAATTTCCAGGGAGGGGAAATGGAGTTATTGTATTATTGAAAGAGACTGCTTGCGACCTTTCCCCCCTTTAAATTACATTTCTTGCATCTACACAGAAGAAGTCGTGTATTTTAAAAAACAAAAGAAGACTAGGAACTCAAGTTCTGGATCTGCAAAGCATTAAAAGGTGAAGCACAGACTTCTGAATCAGTGATTGTCCTAACTAAACGAGGCACATGGCATTCCATTTGTTTATTTGCAACATGATTTCTCTTGGACAGTGAAACAGAACTAAATTTGGTATACATGACTGACATGTAGTTCTGCAGCCCAGTACCAATTCGACCTCTGTACTAGTTTTCAAAAGCAGGGAGTGGAAAAGGCAATGCAATCTTGCTCCTGAAGACAAAAAGACCAGAACAGGAGGTTTGTAAGTACATCCACAGCCCTATTCCATGTTTCATGGGCAAACCCCACCTTCACACACAAAGATATTCAAAGGGTAAGGAACGGACAGGAAACATATTGCAATACAAAGTGTACAGCAAGACCTCTCAACTACTGTGTTTTTACTAGCTATTATTTGTGTACTGCCATCAATGACAGGATGGTATTCTACAATAATACACCCAGGAGGTCATGGCCTTTCACTGCTAGCAACTTCTATCACATTTCTACTCTCTCTTCTATTTTATCTTCATAGCAACCCTATGAGATAGGCAAGAGCGTGAATGGTCCATGATTGCAAGTAAGCATCAAGGCCGAATGAGGATTTGAACTGGGTTCTTCTTAGTCTGACATTCTAACCACTACACTGGTTGTATTAATTTGTTATTTTCTGTTTACTGATACAATATTAATGTCCACTCTGCAAAAATATGCTTTCAGTGCCCAACTGAACTCTGTGTACAAGTGTATCCTTCGAATTATACTATGTGAAGAATAAAAAAAAAAGAGTCTTGTATCATTTTAATGATGGGGGGTTGTGATCAATGCTCCCTCCAAGCTGTGGAGTCTTGTGAGCAAACATTCTACTTTGTGAGCCACTGGCATTAAAGTTATGGGCGAGAGATTTGGCTACTGCATAAATTAGTTTGCTCTGGAGCCATCCTTCCAGAGCTAAGACAAAAATGTGTGCGCCGGAAGTTTAAAAACTGTGAGCTAGCTCACACTAACACAGCTTAGAGGGAACATTGGTTGTGAGGCATGCTTTTGTGGACTAGAGCCCATCTCATCAAATGCATGAAGTGCATCCTCAGTGGGCAGACATATATGCACATGGGTACAGAGGGGAAAAAGGAGAAAATACAGTCAAAAAGCTATGAAATTTTGTCTAAAACTCAAATATATAGTATTCGGGATCACTATTCACAATAGCAGTAACTGGTGATCGTTATCACCTGCAGCTGTTGAGGAATACCTGGTCTTTATTCAAGCCTTGAGAAACAGTCAGATTTCTTTATAAATACCAATTCAGCAGTTTCACACTGAAGTATCCTTCAGAATATTTTTTCCTGAAGAACAGTGATTTAGGCTAGCAGAAGTGTCTTGTCAATCAGCTCCAGAAAGCTAGAGAGACTGTGACAGACCAAGGAGATCTACTCAGAATCCTGCTCAGTTCTGTTCAGTGGGACTTACTTTCAGGAAACTGTGCTTAGAGTTGAACTGTGGGTTACCACCACTTACTATCCTACTGTATGAAGATAGATACAGGTGCATGGTCCATGTTGGCCTGAAGCAGCAGAACAAGGTTTTGAGCCCAGTATGGCACCTTTAAGACCAACAAAGTTTTATTCTGGGTATAAGCTTTCATGTGCATGCACACTTTTTCAGATACATTGAAGAACCTGTTTTTCTCTATAGAACCAGGGGTCATTTTGTAGAAAAAGAGGCGCAGGAGCTCATTAGTATAACTTATTAGCATAATTTACTTGCATATGCCAGAAGTGTGTCAGAAGGCAATACCCACCACTCAGGCTCCACTGGACTGTTTTTGATTGCTAGCTATTGGGGGGGGAATGTAAAGATCTGTCCTCAGAGGAGGGAGAGCTTGTACCTGGATAAAACTTGGTCTTAAAGGTGCCACTGGACTGTTTTGGACCGGGGGGGCCAGGAGGAGCTCTGCAACCTAACTGGTTGCTTCTTGCTTTGACTGAGGGCTGCTGGGAGCAGGGGGTGGGGCTTGTTGCATGTGCCCGCCTCCTGGGCTCTTTACTGCCAGAGCTCCGCTCCTGTGAGCTCCTGCAGGAAATCACCCCTGCATGGAACACATGTGACATGCCACCACAAAGAGAAATTTACCCTTGGCATGGCCTTGACTTGACTGCCCCAAGCTGATGGTCCTTGATTCAGTGACCAAGTTATATGAATGGTCTCTCAGCCCCCAGCTGGGGCAGAAATAATATCCAACCTGTTCTCCTCTACAAGCAAGATGCCCTCTGCCTTTCTCCCAGTTTGACTTTCAGGTAGCAATTAAACAAATGTTCATGGGAAAAATTAGAAAGACACACTGAACCAAATGCAGATGTCTACAAGATCTGTACCTCTCGTATTTCATAAACTGTGATCCTGCCGTTTACAATTTTTTTTTATAACAGTGTATACTTGCCAAATGAAGATACACTTCATGAATCTGGCAAAACAGGCCTTAATCCACATTCAGTAGATATGCCATAAACTGTCTGCTCTTATCCTTGCAACCGATATTACTATCCCTCTGAAATACATCAGTTTTCCAAAGTGGGGGACGGGCCTTCCTAAATAGTTTTGTAAGGAAAATCCCATTTCCAAACCTATTCCAGCGGCTCACTGTAGCTTTTTAAAGCCATCACTCCACAGTAAGTGGTGGTAGGTGCTGTCGTACATATATGTATAGGTCCGCTGCACATACATTTTGTTTCTGTTGTGCTGAAACACAGCTAGATTTTTTTAAAAACAGCCATTTGAGAGAAGCAATCATTTGCATTTATTCTCCTAAGCACCAGTTAATTTCACACACAACATCCTTGCAAGACAGATAGAGATCACACCCACATTTTACAAACGGATAAACAATGAACATCCAGGAAAGTTAATTAAGACTCAATCCACAATGGGGATTTTTGTATTTACAGGTGCTCTGCAATGGCGAACCACCTCTGAACATCTCTTGCCTTGAAAACCCTACAGAGTTGTCATAAATCAGCTGTGACTTGATGGCAAAAAAAAAAAGTGTTCTACCAGTGTGGTTCCTATCGTAAGCCAACATAAACTGATTTCTGCAAGTTTTTGTTGTTCAGTCGCACAGCCGAGTCCGACTCTTCGCGACCCCATGGACCAGCTCCCGCCAGGCCCTCCTGTCTTCCGCTGTCCTCTGAAGTTGGCTCAATTTCATGTTCGTTGCATCTATGACACTGTCTAACCATCTCATCCTTTGCCGTCCCTGTCTTCTTTGACCTTCAATCTTTCCCAGCATCAGGGTATTCTCCAGTGAGTGCTCCCTTCTCATTTGGTGGCCAAAGTATTTGAGCTTCAGTTTCATTATCTGGCCTTCCAGGGAACAGTCAGGGTTGTTTTCTTTTAGGATTGACTGATTTGATCTTCTTGCAGTCCAAGGGACTGCAAGTTACCTCATGGTAAAAGCACAAAGAAAGTCTCTGCCTCAATAGCTTTCTTTAGGAGGTTGCTGTTGGGAAACTGGAGCACATGGAAACATGAATCATGGACAAACCAGATGAGCAGTGAATAAGATTAAGAGGGAGCTTCCTTGATCAGTGTGTCAATAGCCATCACTTGCACTACTTGTGTGCGTGCGCTATCATAGCTAGGAATGGGAATTATTTTGGTGTAGGTTTCAAGCCACATGAGAACCGACTGAAACCAGTGTTCCCTCTAAGCTGGGTTACTGTGAGCTAGGTCACAGTCTTTTAGCCTCCGGCTCACACATTTTTGTCTTAGCTCAGGAAGGATGGCTCCAGAGCCAACTAACTTATGCAGTAGCCAAATCGCTCACTCACAACTTTAATGTCAGTAGCTCACAAAGTAGAATTTTTGCTCACGAGACTCCACAGCTTAGAGGGAGCATTGACTGAGGCCTGATTTAGCTATGATGCTGGCAGGCAAGAAGAATTTACCTGTGTGATCCTTCAGTGCAGCCCATGTCTCATTTAAGCTGCACTGCTATGCTTGCAACAGTAGTTATGTGTGAAACATCATCACACCAGCACAATGCCTACATGGGCGGTGGCTCTCTTGGGACCTGAAGCTGCATGCTGCAGCAGCTGAAATCCTACTTCGAATGGGACACTGGACACACATGTAAGATCATACTTGTAAGCTCTTTAACCCACCAGCCCCATGTTTAAATCAGGCCTGACAATGTTGCAAGCAGCTACTTTATTTAAGAAGAGAATGGATTTATACCCCGCCCTTCACTCAGAGTCTCAGAGCGGCTTACAAACTCCTTTCCCTTCCCCTCCCCACAACAGACACCCTGTGACGTAGGTGGGGCTGAGAGAGCTCTTTCAAGGACTGCCCTTTCAAGGACAGCTCTGACAGAACTATGGCTTGCCCAAGGTCATCCAGCAGCTACAAGTGGAGGAGTGGAGAATCAAACCCAGTTCTCCCAGGTTAGAGTCTGCACACTTAACCACTACACCAAAATGGCGAGATACAAAAGGAGGAGAAGGTGGTGGTAATATTTCAATATGTGCTTTTATACCATGAGAACTGGAAATACCAGCCTTAACTTTGGCCTTTTAAGTAGCTGTGGAGGAAAATGCCATTAAGTTGCAGCTGATTTATGGCAACCCCATAGGGTTTTCCGAACAAGAGACCTTCAGAGGTGGTTTGCCATTGCCTGCCTCGGTGTAGCAACCTCGGATTTCCCTGGAGGCTTACCATACAACAAGCAGGGCTGACCCTGCTTAGCTTCTGAGATCCAACAAGATTGAGGTAGTCTGAGCCATCCGGGTCAGGGCAGCTTGTTACATTCAAATCAATGCATGTTGCAGGAGGTTGCATATTTCCCCAAATTTAGCAGAAAACATTTTTCCAAAAAAAAAAATTAGCAGCAAAATGTGTTCAGGGAGAGATAAGAACATTTTGAGAGCCCAAACCAGGCTGAAGCAAAATGAGATAAGCTAGCATGCTCTGTGGCACAGGTATTTCCCAGATGGACCCCCAAAAAAGGTCAGTACTCATTCAAGCAGATATTCAGCAGAACCCTCCTGTTCATCAGTCAGAAGGTCAGGAAACATCTGAAATCAATAGCAAAGCGCTTAACCAGAATTGGCTAAAGCAACTCCCACTTCAGGCTCAAGAAGCTTTCTCCACCTACGGCTTCAGCTACTTGAACAGCTCAGTACAACAGAATTTGATATATACTGGAGCATCTAGTGGGTACAAAATCAAGCTGAGCACACTTTGAACAAATATTTGGACAAGAGCCTTGTTTACTCCAGGCAAATTTCAGCTCAGTTTCCAACTCTCGGCAGAGTTGCTCTTGTGAAGCTCTTCCTCTGTGATAGGCCTCTGACAAAGAAATCTACTGCAGATAAAGAAGTGCTGGTCAATTATAAGCCTGTGTACATCTTTCCCTTTCTAGGCAAGGTGATTGAACAGGTACCGGCAGAATGACTTTAGGGTTTTCTGAATCACATATATGTCCTTGATCCGTTTAGATCAGGTTGCAGGCCTGCTTTTGGAACTGAGACAACTTCAGTTACAGGGCACAGACAATCTTCATTTACAAATGGAAAAGCCTGGGCTATCTACAGTTTTGTATGGTGGCTTAGTCTATTCTATTAAGGCATTCGGAAATTAGGGTAGAGCAGGGAGTGGTGTTTAAATAGTCTGGGTCTTTCTATCTGACTGCCCAAAGTCAAACTATTTGTTATTAATGATGCTAGATTTGCTATGTGAGGTATGACCAGAGAAGCCCAACAGAATTTGTGTTGTCCTCAGTGTTTTTTAATAACTGTATTAAGCTGTCATCATCTGCAGCTTTGGAGATGGGCAACATCAAAATGCTGATATGATGACCTAGCCCCATTCTCTCAATCAGAAAAATGATTTTCCCCTCCATTTTTCCTCTTCCTTTCTAGCTGAGCAGCCCATCTATTCTCTTGTTTTCTGAAGATCTATGGCTGTCCCAGCCTGTCACTTAATTGTATTTTGCGGCTGATTCAGTACAGGAACTTGAGGTAAGAGACAACATCACTTCTTTAACTTAAACTTCTGAAAATGGCACACGAGAGGTTTTATAGCATTCAAAAATAAACAAGATATTTTATTCAATGTAGGGGGGAAAGACAAGGTGAAATCAGGGGTAAAATGTCTGAGGTAAATCAATAATGAATTCTGAGGTAACTTAGTAATTTCACATTCATATGTTTCCAGCAAGTGAGAGTTTAAAGCTTTTCAGAAAGCCTTAGAATCTTAGAAATGAGAGGCTTTGGTTTCAGTGTTTCCTAAACAGTCCAGGTCACTTTCTTGAACTTAACCGACTCTTTAGGTTGCAGAAGGCAGGGATACACTACCAAGTACCTGAATTCCTTCTCTCAACACACCAGGGAGCTATCTCCCTTTCCAACTGGACAGGGAATTTCTTCTCTCTAACTAGAAGATCTAGCCCTTTTCCTGGCCTGAATGGAGGTCTTCGCTGATCCTCCCACTCCTCCTTGCCAATATTCCCCATCCTCAGTCAGTGTTAAACTGTTCTCAGTCAGTGCTAAACTCTTTACAGTCAAGGTTAAACTCTTACAGTTCTCTTCTGCAGTCAGTTTCCAAGTCTTTCTGCTCAACTGACGCTAACCAATCAAATCGCTTTGTTCAGCCTGCCACTCAGGGCTCTCTGGCTCTGTGAGGCATTAACCCTTCACAGTCCTTCACATGTTTACACAGCACTTATGAGCTTTTACAGCACAGTCCGTCATAGCTGATGACATACACTTCTTTAAGATAAGTATCTACGTGTGTTGTTCTTTGTTCTGGGCTAATGCTTGGATGCCACTGTCAAATGGCCAAGGGAGAAAAGGCTAAAACTGTATCCAGATGAGACAGAGGACCAAACCAGACATCTTGGTGTCCATCGGTCTGACCTGTGGATGCTGCCACCATTTTAGAGCTGAACTTGAGCCATTTAAAAATGCCATGAGATCCACATCCTGATCAGGCCCAAGGTGCAGCAGGCCTAGGAGCTCTTGTTCTCCCTCTCCTCCTTTTCAAGTACCAAAACAGCCATAATGTCTAATTTGACCTAAACATGATGCTGGTTGGTGAAGTTTAAGTTCTGGCTCTGATGCCCACTTTAGATGGGATGGATTCTGTAAAGAACTTTACATATGAACATAAGAGAAGCCAATGTTGGATCAGGCCAATGGCCCATCTATTCCAACACCCTGTCACACAGTGGCCAAAAATACCAGGTGCCATCAGGAGGTCCACCAGTGGGGCCAGGACACTAGAAGCCCTCCCACTGTTGCCCCCCCCAGCACCAAGAGCACCACTTGCCCCAGACTGAGAGTTCTTATCTATACCTTGTGGCTAATAGCCACTGATGGACCTCTGCTTCTTGATCACTGCTTGAGAAGCCAGTCACAATGGAAACCAATAATGCTATTTTTCAAGCACATCTGGCATGGAAATCCTCCCTTCTGGACTCAGCCGATCTTGCCATGCTACTATAACTTTGGGACTTGACTGCTGTGATACAAACTACAAGGGACCTCCCTTACAGACAACTCAGTTGGTGCAAAATGTGGCAGTCCAGCTGTTGACTAGAACAAGCAAATTCAAACATTATAACACTTGCTCTAAAACACCTCCATAGGTTGCATGTTTTAAAGTTTGCTTCAAGCCTTTTGTGACTAGGGAGCCACATATTTAAAGAGCCATCTTCTCCTTTTATGAACCTATGATTATAATTGCACTCCCAACAGCTCTTACTGACTGTTCCTCTGCCTTGGTCCATTTGTGAGACCTATTCTGTAAAAGTCCCCATTCTTTGGAATGGCTCTCGAGATTTGCTCAGAAGATACTCTTCCATGGGCACTGTAAGGCAGTGCAATTTAGCAGTTTCATTGAAATTTAACAGGAAGGAATTTTGTTTTGAATGCTCTGTCAGTTTGATTGTTAAAATATCTTGTTCTTAAGTGTGACATTCATTTTTAAATTGTACAGTTTCTTTCATTTAATGCTCATTTCTCTTGATTCCTTTTTTTACTGACAGGTGCCATGAGCCTCTTATAAGGCAGAATGGCAAGATATAAAGATTTTAAATGAAATATTGCTCTGCCTTGAAACGAAAGACCATTGTCAGCTTCTAACCGCGTATGCAATAATGGCAAACCATTCTTATTAAGCCCAAACCATCAAGTATGATGATCAGCCACAATGATCGGCTATTCAAAGTAACTTTAGCAGTGGTGGGGAACTGATCGTTCTTTCCAGGCCACCTTTATTTTGCTTCTTGAACACACGCGGAGCTGCCCGATACAGAATCAGACCCTTGGTCCATCAAAGTCAGTATTATCTACTCAGACTGGCAGCCGCTCTCCAGGGTCTCAGGCTGAGGTCTTTCACATCACCCATTGCCTGGTCCTTTTAACTGGAGATGCCGGGGACCAGTGTTCCCTCTAAGCTGAGTTAGTGTGAGCCAGCTCACAGATTTTTAGCCTCCAGCTCATACATTTTTGTCTTAGCTCAGGAAGGATGGCTCCAGAGCAAACTAATTTATGCAGTAGCCAAATCGCTCGCTCACCACTTTTATGCCAGTAGCTCACAAAGTAGAATTTTTGCTCACAAGACTCTACAGCTTAGAGGGAACATCGCCGGGGACTGAACCTGGGAACTTCTGCATGCCAAGCAGATGCTCTGCCGGTCAGCAACGGTTCCTTCCTCTGCTGCCACCCAAATCTCCTCTAACTTCTCTCAATTACTCTTTGTGAATCTCTAGTCTTTTTCCGTGTCCCACTCACATTATATATCAACATATAATCTGGAATTGTGTAGCTTCTGCAGTCTGTATAAGGACAACAAGCATCACAAGAAACGTGACAGACATTCCAGTTTACCATGATCAAATTGCTCATTTACACATAAGACAAATTCCTCATCAGATCATCTCCATAATCTATTCAAAACCCGGATCAGATTCTGTGGCAATCAGCTTGGAGCCTGTGCAGCCTGGAGCATTCGGCCTGGCAGCTGTCCATTTAGGCATTTCTAGGGGCTTTCCAGCACAAATTGTTGCATATGCTCCAAGGTCATGGGCAGTTGTGCCTCGGTAAATATACTACATTTGTGAGATGTGCTCCAGTCAGAGAAGCTCTCTGTCTGGACACAAAATGAGTCACGACGTTGCCTAGGGAATGCTAGGTCTTCCCTAGAGATGTAAAATTTCCGGAAATTTTGAAGCTTGGAAAAAAATCCCGTTTTTTTCCCGGGGGAAACGGAAATTTCCGGAAAAATTGAAACAAAAATGCTACATTAGCATTTCTTTTGTCTTTTCTAGATTGAAAGTCATTCTGTTACTTTAGGAACATAAAATATGACTATGGACATTTTTACTTGGCATGAAATTATCACAACTAGCATATTAAAAATATAGTGTATCCAAACAATTATTACAAACAGAATACCCAACCACATGCAAAAACAAAACTGAAACTTTTTTACTTTCTTCTGACAATCGCACCTCCTAAAGGAAGAAATGCATCTTGTTCTTGCATTGGAGAGTTCAGTTTGTAACCTAGGACTTGCTTGTCCTCAGTGCACAGAAATTAGATCAATCAGATACCATATATATATATTTTAGAAATGATTTGGAAAATATTTGAACACCTTGTCTTAAAATATTTTATTCATCATGTTAAAATAAAACGTTCCATAATCAATTTCTTTTCTTTTTTCAATTTTTCCAATTTTTTGGAAAAAAAACAAAAAAGGCTTCAGGGAAAAAACGGGAAAAAAACGTTTTTCCCCCCAATTTTTCTGGGTTTTTTCCGGGCCTTCACATCTCTAGTCTTCCCCCGAGCAGTGAGAGAATGTACATATGCAGGCAATTTGCCTATCTTTTCCATTAATGAAACTGAGGCAGACCTTGAAAATGTGGTGAACAGCAGATGGTGGTGGTGTTGGATGATCGGGCAGGCACAAAGGAAAGCACTACGAACAGTTGGCTTTTTCCCTACTGCACAAACAAGAGTACCTTCAAGCCATTCACAGTCATTTATCTTGTGTAATCCATAACTGTATGGGTAAAGAGTACCTTCAAGCCATTCACAGTCATTTATCTTGCATGATGCATAACTGTATGGGTAAACTTGACTTCACTTGACGTACTGTGGTGGGTGGTGTTTGATCTGCCCTGTTTTTCCCACAAGTGCAAACAGCAATTTCATGGTCTAGATCATCAAGAACTGAGAAGACACAAAAGCTGGAAAGCAAGCCACCTCACTCCAAAGCGATTAGCTCCTTTCTCATAAATTTTACACATCTTAGCCAGGATTTAGCAACCTCCAATTTCCACCTTTTGCACAAAATAAAATTATATTTTGCCTATGTTCTTTGGAATAACAGGCTTTTGAGAGGCAGTTTGGTTCCACTGCCATTATACTTTTATCTTCTGTAGTTCTCTGCTTCCCCAAATTGCATTCGGAAGACTACAGAGACAAAGATTGTCCTGGAAAGCATTGGGAAAATATGTTGCTCCTGATGTTACAATATAAATATAATGATAAATATAAGTTTCAGAACACATCCAGAACTAATTCAAATACCAGTTCACACATGAAACACTAATTAGCAATTTCTCGGAAGTACTACTTTTACCACTGAATGCAAATGAACACTATAGTTTGAATCCTAACACACACACACACAAATCATGGAATAATATATACATTTATATAGTTTATACCACAGCTTTTTCCTGCCCACCTCCTGCTCCACATACATTTTTCCTAAAGACACAGCAGTGGCCTTGTGTTAGGTGATCCTGAGGGTACTTGACTTCCTGTCATCTGCTTACAGCCCACTCAGTCAATGTTAAGGAAAAAAAGGTAGTTCTAACAGAATCTGAATCAAAAACATTTTGCTAGGAAGTAAAACTTTTTAGCATTCCAGCAGTAAAATTTCAAAGTGTCTTGGGGGGGGGGAGGGGAGAGAAAGACAGGATTGTCCTTTCTTGATCACCTCTATAAAATAATCTGTGAAGATCTGATAGAGGTATGCTGCATCCCAGGTTGAGTACAGGATCCGAAAATGGAGCTCTTCCACCAGGCTTTTGGAGCTGCCGCTGAAGTAGGCATTTATTATTCCTTGCCCATATAAGGGGATAGTTGCTGTTCATGTTCCAGTCATAAGGGGGCAGAAGTGAGCTTGTTTGGTTTGGGTGGGAAAAGTAAGCCTAGTCAATGGAAAATTCCACTCTGGTGATGTAAAATGTGACGTGTAACCTTGTTGCAGTATAAAAGCCTGGAGCCTGCATTGCTCTGGGTTCAGTCTGTTTAAAGCGTGCTTCGCTGACTGAACCGGCGCCAATAAAGTTCTTCTCCTCCTGTTGATCTGGTGGTCTGTGCTTGGGCTTAGGCCCCTTTCTCCGTGCTACATTTCTGGTTCCCTGACCGGGAAAGGGGGGAGCACCCAACCAAGGCCGGGTTGTTGGGGCCCTCCTGAGCCACGATTTTGAAGTGAACCGCACTGCCTGAGGACTAACAGCTGACAGCCCAAGGTTGGTGTTATGTATGCGGACTGCCACCAGGGGTCCGCGGCTAAAGCAGGAGCTTGGTCCCCAAACACAAAGGGGACCTAGGATCCCAGTCCACCTCGAGTCCACCAATAGCACCCTTGGCAGGAAATTCAAACGCTCCATTGGGAACATACGTGTGACGCGTGGAGTGTATATAGTTGGCCTTGCAGGGCCGTTTAGTTAGTCTTGTTGTGAAGTACAATAAACGCATCTGGACGCATGTCGTAGTCCGAGTCCTCCATGCGTCGAACCCAGTACTTTACAGTTGGAGAGCCCTGTCCCCCTGGGATTTCTAACTACAGCTTGAGCTAGCCGCCTAAGACAATCTAAGAAGATGAAGGAGCCAACTGTGAGGACAGAGAACTGAGTGACAACGACCGCTGTGAAATTACCAATACTAGCCCTTTATTATGTCTTATGGTTTAAATGGTTTTAGAATTGATTGTTTTAGTTGCTGCTGATTAATCTATATTCTATGTGTACTGCAAACTCTATGCTTTTTTTAATGTAAGCCACCCTGAGACAGCCTCGGCTGGGAGGGCGGGGTAGAAATTTAATCAATCAACATGCTCATTGCTTTGATAATTAAATGGCTAAGATCCACCTAGGCCAGTTGTGTGTGTGCCCCCCCCCCCCCCGGTGCCTCTTCTCTCTTCTGAGAAACCCTCTGAATTCTCTACTTCCAAGAAGCAAGCTGCCTACTTCATCTGTGGCTTCTGGGACCAATACTTGCACCATAAAAATGCTGAAGTTATTCCTTCACCACCAGAGGAACCGAAGGGGGTGCTGTTCTGTGGTAGTGGTGACAGCCCTAAACTAGACTGAGCTGGTTGCTGGTCCTCATTGTTAGCTTGCCACGAAAACCAGCCAATGGCCTGCCTTATTTATTTATTTATTTAATTCCACTTATACCCCGCCCTCCCCGCGTACGGGCTCAGGGCGGCCTTGGGAGAGCTTCTCAGCCACGGAATCAGAGCAACATATTGTGCTGGTTCCAGTCATGCCCTGGGACCTGACTGCTTCTCTGAGCCCAGTCATGTGGGCATCACAGGGCCCTCTCCGTGCCTAGGCCTCAGCAGTATCTCCTGAAGGACCCAGCTTCTAAAGCTCCTTAAGAGTACAGCATCAACTAAGTTTCCTATCCTACTTTCTTTTGGGCACCTGGCCAAAAAACAAAAAAAAATCTTTCTTCCCAGGCATTTGATCTTCTTAATTGTTTGTACAATCTGCTTCTAGCCAGAGGACTGTTAGAAGGATTATTTAGGCTGCCAAATGTTTTATACTCTGGATTTTTTTATGGATGGTTATAAAAGGTTGTTAATTTTAATTATTTTATCTTTTATGTTGTGATCCGCCTCGAGCAAGTCTCTGAAGAAGAGGCTTATAAACATTTAAAATAAAATAAATACATGCTGTAGCTTGTTAAAAAGAGCTTTAAACACTCAAGTGCAAGACCACTTGAAAGAAGCAGGAGGCAGATGCAAAAGCTGGCTTAGCAGCATTGGGAAGCACAGTTCCTTAACTATTTCTATGCTCCTTGTACATACAAAAAAAAACCTCCCAAGAGGAAGAGGAAGATGCCTCTTGCCAGTGGTCACAAGAAGTGATGCTTTGACCCCACCTCTTGTTCCAATAGGAGGAATTACCTACCAATCAGGGAATGTGAAAGGTTAGCCTAGCAGAGAATTACTCCCCCACGGTCACCCAGTGAAATTTACAGCAGAGTGGGCATCTGTCTCCTGGTTTTAGAAGAAGGAGATTGGGTTTATATCCCCGCCTTTCACTACCCAAAGGTGTCTCAGAGTGGCTTACAAACTCTTTTCCCTTCCCCTCCTCACAACAGACACCCTGTGAGGTAGGTGGGGCTGAGAGAGCTCTGACAGAAACTGCTCTTTGTTCAAGAACAGCTCTGACAGAACTATGGCTTGCCCAAGGTCATCCAGCAGGTGCAAGTGGAGGAGTGGGAAATCAAACCCGGTTCTCCCAGGTGAGAGTCCGCGCACTTAACCACTACACTAAACTGAAGGTGTATGACATGTGGTGGTCCAATCCTTATTCTGGGATGTAGTGGGCAAACAGTCAAACTAGTTCCTAGAAGAAGAAGAGATTGGATTTATACCCCGCCCTTCACTACCCAAAGGCGTCTCAGAGCGGCTTACCATCTCCTTTCCCTTCTCCTCCCCACAACAGACACCCTGTGGGGTAGGTGGGGCTGAGAGAGCTATAACAGAAACTGCTCTTTTTCAAGAACAGCTCTGACAGGACTATGACTTGCCCAAGGTAATCCAGCATCTGCAAGTGGAGGAGTGGGGAATCAAACTCGGTTCTCCCAGATTAGATTCCACGCACTTAACCACTACACCAAACTGGCTCTTAGTCTGAGACTTCAGCCACTGCATCATGCTGAGTGAAACCTTACTCAGAATCAAGAACCTCGGTTTGTTTAAGGTTCCCTTGTGGCTTAAACTCTGAGAATTTCCAGTAGCCACAGAGGTTCTGTTTAGGTTCAAGGGGAGAAAGAGGTTTGGTTTGACTCCCTGTTTATAAGTGGGAATTATTTTTGCCCTTTTCATATCATGATAGAGTATAATTCAGAGAATCTCTCCCTTGCCTCATTCCATCAAGCATGAATCACTTTTGCTTCTGGATAATATCACCTTATAATGTCCACTGAAACTAATTTGATGCTCTTCACACGCTCTTGCTGATCCCAGCCTACCACAGACATGCAGGCCCAATTTAATTACTTTCCCTGTAAAGTGTTTAACCAGATTGTCTCATTAATACTAGTACTATTAATAATTTTTTTAGAGACCAACTTTGTGCCTCCACTCTGTTAGGCAAGGTCCTTGCCAAGTGGATGTACAACCTAATTAACATGCAGAGGGCAAACGTACAGGGAGTTATCTGGTTTGACAAAGGAATGCTGAGAGTGTAGATGGGAAGAGTAAACAGGCAGAAAACGACAAAAGAAAATATTAAAAGTACTAAGGAAAGCTTTGGTTTTTTATTTTCAGCATCATCAGTACTTAGCAATTGTACAGTACTTTCAAAGTGCTTCATACGTATTACTAGGGGTCATTTCGGGGCGGAACGAGCTGGGACAGCGTTCCAGGAGTAACAAGTGGCAAGTTGGTTGGGGAAGGGAAGGGTAGGCAGGCAGGCAGGCAGATATGCCCCCTTCCTTCCCTGAACCGCTCCGCTTTTGCGGAGAAACTCGGAGTAGTGGGGGATTTAAATGCCTTTATTTCCCTTCCCCAGATGGAGAAGGGAAAGAAAGGTATTTTAAACATGCCTGGGTTCCCTGCCCAATCTTCTCCAAGTGCCCCCATATTAATTTGTAATCCTTAGAACAGCCCTGTAAGTCACGTCAGCCTCATTATCCCCATGTTGCAGATGGGGGGATGTCTTGCCCAAGACCACCTAATGTCAAGGGCAAGGGCTTGGACCCCTACCTATCAGAGAGAAATTATATGAAGACTTAAGAAGAAGAGAAGAGACTGGATTTGACCCCTGCCCTTCACTACCCAAAAGAGTCTCAAAGCATCTTACAATCTCCTTTCCCTTCCCCTCCTCACAACAGACACCCTGTGAGGTAGGTGGGGCTGAGAGAGCTCTCTCGAGAACTGCCCTTGAGAGAACATATCTGAGAGAACGGGCTTGCCCAAGGTCCCCCAGCAGCTGCATATGGAAGAGTGGGGAATCATACCTGGGTCTCTCAGATTAGAGTCCGCGCTCCTAATCACTACACCATACAACTAACCTTGCTCCAAGCTACACACACCCTTCCCCTGAAAAAGAAAAAAAGAAGAAGGCCAGGCTGGGTACCACACCCACAGCTCCACCCCCAAATATTCCCCTACAAGCCCAGGACCCCATTCTCACCATAGGGCTCAGAATAAATTACCCAAGAAACCTCTCTTTGATGGCCACACAGTGTCCTGACTCTGAGCCAGCAGTGTAAAGCCAGCATGGTATAGCGGTCAGACTGTTGAACTAGTATCTGGGAGATCCAGGTATGAATATCCACTCTGCCATGGAAGCTTACTGGGTGACTTTGGGGCAGTCACACCCACTTTCATCCTAACTCACCTCACAGGATCTCAGAAGCTAAGCAGGATCGGTACTTGGTTTAAGACACCACCAGGGAAGACTCTGCAGAGGCAGGACATGGCAAAGCCCTTCTGCTTTTCATTTGCTTTGAAAACCCCTCGCTGGGGTTGCCATAAGTTGATTGTGACTTGGTATCATCTACATTAGTGTCAGGCAAATGCTGAAACAATGTTCGCTGGCCAGTACTCTTTTCTGGCCCTCACACTGGTCCTGGTTGCTATTAGCTGCTCCAGATCTTTGCTACATACCCATGATCCACAGAAGACAGCCTGAAAAAGGAAACTTCATGAGATCATTCCCTGACCTGGGTAGGCCAAGCTATCCCAATCTTATCAGGGTTTGAATTTCCCGCCAATAAGCCTATTGGTCGGCTAGGGGGGGAGCTAGGATCCGAGGTCCCTATTGTCCTGTGGAGCCAAGCTCCGTTCTTTCCTGCGAGCCCCTCGTGGCGGTCTGCATACATAACACATCTCCATTCATCTCTTGCCTCGGAAACCTTACAGGGTCACTCAAAGGGTTTTTCTGCATTGTTATTTTTGTCACTCATTTGTCCCTATTGCTTCAGGTCCCCCCCCCCAATGTGCTTGCTCTCTCTAGTAGTCCCAGGGGGGGAAAAAAACAAGGGGAAAGGGGGGGGGACCCAAAGCAATAGGGACGAGTGACAAAAATAACAATGCGGAAGAGCTGGGTGAAACTTGACAGTGTTTTCCATGACCAATGAGATCATGGCACAGACACCATTTGAACTGGGGATTTCCCAATCTGTAGTTTAGTCTTTTAGCCACCAAACTACACCACTCTTCAAGATAACTCAAGGAATATCTTATCTTTTGTCACACAAAAAACAAAGATAATATGTCTTTACAGGGGGACGTCCTTGATACAAAACAGGGGCTCAAAACATATCCAGCAAATTTTTAAAAACAGCTGGATTCCCCCCCCCTCCTGCTTTATCTGTGGATTTGTGCCTTGTTTTTGATGGGAAAACAGACAACAGATAGCTCTGTAACACTGTGTTTAAGCAAACAAGATGAATGAAATTAAGTTTTCAAGAGAATAAATAGAAGCCTAAAGAACCCATCAAAACATTTGTCAACACAAATCTTAGCAGTGGGTGCTATTACAAAAAAACTTTAATACAGATGGGCAGATTAGCATTAGATTTACGTTGGTAATAGATTTTTCTCCTGGATTTCAGTGCCAGCTAATACTTGCCTCCTGAATCCTATGAGTCACAGCACTGAAAAAGCCACACATAGAGGATCAGCCTCTTTGCAGTGATGGGATGTGACCAGTGTTCCCTCTAAGCTGAGTTAGTGTGACCTAGCTCACAGTTTTTTAGCCTCCAGCTCACACATTTTTGTCTTAGCTCAGGAAGGATGGCTCCAGAGCAGACTAATTTATGCAGTAGCCAATTCGCTCGCTCACAACTTTAATGCTAGTAGCTCTCAAAGTAGAAATTCTGCTCATAAGACTCTACCACTTAGAGGGAACATTGGATGTGACTCTGGATCCTCTGCTGCTGGCCGAGTGCAAAGTGATGCACATTGGAGCCAAAAATCCTAAATATAAATACACGTTGATGGGGTCCAAACTGGCAGAGACTGACCAAGAGAGAGGTCTTGGAGTCGTAGTAGATAACTCAATGAAAATGTCGAGACAGTGTGCGACTGCAACAAAAAAGGCCAATACTATGCTGGGGATTATTAGGAAGGGAACTGAAAACAGATCAACTAGTATCATCATGCCTCTGTATAAATCGATGGTGTGACCTCATTTGGAATACTGTGTACAGTTCTGGTCACCACACCTCAAAAAGGATATTATAGCATTGGAAAAAGTGCAGAAAAGGGCAGCTAGAATGATAAAAGGGTTGGAACACTTTCTTTATGAGGAAAGGTTAAAACACTTGGGGCTGAGGGGTGACATGATCAAGGTTTATACAACTTTGCATGGGATAGAGCAGGTAGAGAAAGAAGTACTTTTCTCCCTTTCTCACAATACAAGAACTCGTGGGCACTCAATGAAATCGCTGAGCGGTCGGATTAGAACAGATAAAAGAAAGTACTTCTTCACCCAAAGTGTGATTAACACAGCGAATTGCCTGCCACAGGAGGTGGTGGTGGTGCAGGCTACAAGCATGGACGGCTTCAAGAGGGAATTAGATAAACATGTGGAGTAGAGGTCCATCAGTGGCTCTTAGCCACAAGGTACAGACAGGAACTCTTGGTCTGGGGCAAGTGATGCACTGTATTCTTGGTGCTTGGGAGGGGGGCAACAGTGGGAGGGCTTCTAGTGTCCTGGC
>NW_015167532.1:488097-504739 GCF_001447785.1 Gekko japonicus | reverse complement strand
CTCCACTTGCAGCTGCTGGCGTGACCTTGGGTCAGTCACAGTTCTCTCAGAGCTCTCTCAGCCCCACCTACCTCACAGGCAGTGTTCCCTCTAAGCTGAGTTAATGTGAGCTAGCTCATAGTTTTTTAGCCTCCAGCTCACACAATTTTTGTCTTAGTTCAGGAAGGATGGCTCCAGAGCAAACTAATTTATGCAGTAGCCAAATCGCTCACTCACAGTTTTAATGCCAGTAGCTCAAAGTAGAATATTTGCTCACAAGACTCCACAGTTTAGAGGAAGCATTGCTCACAGGGTGTCTGTTGTGGGGAGAGGAAGGGAAAGGAGATTGTAGGCTACTCTGAGAGACTCCTTCGGGTAGCGAAGGGTGGGGTATAAATTCAGTCTCTTCTTCTTCTTCTACAGACAGACTAACACGGCTACCCATCTTGATCTTGCTCCACAGAGGGAACTCAAAGTAGCTTACAGTACCATTTTCTTCCCTCATCCATTTTATCCTCACAATAGTAACCCCCGTGAGGTGCATTAGGCTGAGAGAGGGACTAGCCCAATGTCACCCAATGAGCTTCCATGGGAGAATGGGGATTTGAATGTGGGCTTTCCAGACTCTAGGCCAGTTCTAACCACCTAGGTAGCCTTTCTTACAAACACTGAGTTTATGAAATTCCATTGCGATAATGCTGTGGAATGTTTACAGTCACCAGACAGGAATCAGGGCAGCCTGATCAAACTATCCTTAGATTTTGAAGAAAATACCACCCTGGAAATTATTATTGCCGCCTCAAAACAGCAGCAGAAGGCAACATGCCTTGTTTTTAAAGGGAGCAAATTTAGTATTAATTCAAACATTGGAACAACCTTGCAATTATGTCTGCAAAAGCTACCACTACCCTCTCCCCCCCCCCAAAAAAAAACCACAATCTGGCCCAATTGCTCATATACACCTTTTCGATAACTTGTCCCGTATTTATACGCCTGCACTGAAAGAGGTGTTTTTCCCAGTGTACTTGCAAATCCTTTCCAATTTGGATCTTTGCAAGAACTTCTGAAAATAAAACCCAACACTGCAAACAGCTCTTTTCAGCAAACTCCATACAATTTTTTTTTCTTTAATAGACACGGCATATACAGTTCATGAGAGAAACATTTCTGTTTTACAACTGATTATTCTACAAGCTAGGTTCTCACAAAAAATAATTCTCAGCCCCCAGAGCGTATTATGAGATGGCATTAGCAAAAGCATTTTTCATACTCACGTAATTAGGTTTTCATTTCTGGAGGAGGAGGAAAAAAGCAATACAAACCCCACTCATGGGATGCTGTGGCTGCTTTATCCTTTTGCAGAAAAGCTATTCAGCAGACATGCAGTAAAGAAATAATGACAAAACATACAGCAAGTTTTCCAGTTCTTTATGAAAATTAGGGCTGCATTCAAGACCCAGTTACGCCCAATTAGAGGACCATTTCACACACAGTGTACATAAAACACATAGCTTCTTAAGGGTATGCCTCCAAACATAAGTATGATGGCAGCAATCTAGAGCTTGAAAACATGCATATCACATAGGTAAATCTGCCGGAGAGCTATAAATTGGCATCTGTACTCGGTTAGTTGAACACTATGGCAAGCCTAGTTGGGTGTTGTTTGTGCAATACAGCAGTGACAAGGGGCAGAAAATTTTACAGGAAATGTTTCGATACTATGTTAGCCTGATTGCTCTGAATAACTCAGAGCAATCAGGCTAACAACTATATTTCCCCACAGAAACGTTTCCACCCCACGTATGTAAATACAGGCTGTCTATAATTGTCAGGGCTTTCGTGATGCAAGTCATGTTAGACAGGCTAAATGTGGGATATGAAACAAGGACAAACTCCAGTTCTCGTACATGGTGCAACTGCCTTCCTTTGCTAACACTGTTTAAATTTTAACATTAAATGTTAAAATTGTTTATTTAAAATTGGAAAACTCAATTTTTTTCCCAGAAAGAAACCACATCAGTAGATTCAGCTCTTTGCTCCACTGAAATCAACAATCTCATACTTAGAAGAACTGGTTGTAAGTTCGTACTTGGATAATTGTTTACTGATGATGATTCAAGTCAATTTGAGGCTGAAATGCATTAGTCCTTATGCGTTAATGGAACGTTACTCCATTTAAAAGCATGCCACTTGAGAGAGAGAAGGACTACTTTACTTCCATTTACTGGGAAAACACATGCATGGATAGAAACCCTGCAAATACAGTACTGGATAGTTGTCTCTTATGTGGCTCACTCTGCTTCCTATCTCCGACATGTTCTATAAGTGAAATGATTGTCTAATGTAGCCTTCTCCTTATGGTATCCTCTCTTTGGACAGTCTGTACAACAACAGACAGATCAGAGGCAACGCTCCCTCTAAGCTGTGGGGTTTTGTGAGCAAAAATTCTACTGTGTGAGCTACCAGCATTAAAGTTGTGATCGAGCAATTTGGCTACTGCATCAATTGGTTTGCTCTGGAGCCATCCTTCCCGAGCTAAGACAAAAATGTGTGAGCCGGAGGCTAAAAAACTGTAAGCTAGCTCACACTAACTCAGCTTAGAGGGAACACTGACAGAGGCTTTTTCTGTGATGCCAACTCCTTTGGAATGGCATACCAGAACCACTGTGGTGGGAACTTTTACGCACTTAACTTAGGATGCCACGTAAGACTGTTTTATTCCAGAGAGTATTTGGTGGAGGATGAACTGTTTCAGCAGATTTGGCTGTTTGTTTGACTTTTATTGTGTGCATTTAAAAAAAATAATCTTGTTTAACTAGATTGTTATGTCCTTGTGAGCTGGTGTTGCATTGTTAGCTACCTTGAGTCTGAGGAAATAAGGAGGAATATAAACATTTTAAATAAATAATTGCAAGAAATTTTTTGCAAGTGGGTAATAACATTCTGAGAAATATTTAAGAAACAAAACAAATAGGGCTGATCAGAAGCATCCGATACCCATCTACTCCCTAAAGCAGAAAGAATTAAAGACTACAAGCAGAGGACCTGCAAAGACATGCAGGGGTGAGCTCAGTTTATAATGTATGCCCCTCCCCCCACATTTCCCCTTCCTTTACAGCCCCCATAGACTCTCCCCCTCTTTCTTTCTTCCTTGCCTCCTTCCCACCCACCAGCCAACCTACTTTTATCTGCCCCCCTGTCTTCAGCTTTCCCTCCTTCCCTCCCCCTGGCAGCCTCTCCCCAGGAAAAGTTCAGCTGAGTTAGGCAGTAGCTGCTGGGCCATGTTGCATGGCAGGTGTCAGTGATGCCAAGCCCCATTGCACCTGTCTCTGGTGAGTCATCCTCTGGTGAGTCAATGGACATTACTAGGATGTGTTGAGGGATGGGACCGTTCCCAGAGTTGTTCTGAACACACCTCTGCTCCTCGCTTGCTTTCCTTTACCAAAACCATGGTTTGGAAGGCTCAGCAACATTGTTATGGTCATCTAGCAACCTCTAAAATGTCCACTGAGAGCTCAGTGGGCATTCTTTTCTTAAAGGTACAGGTGTTGTTCCTATTTGGGGGGGGCAGTTTTAAACCCCCAATGGTTTGGGGCTTTTTTTAGATTTCTAATTTTTCTGCAAACCTGGTACTTCCTTCAGTTATATCAAGAAACCTCCCTATCTGTGCCTAGCTCCACTGTGCAGATCTATTGATCATATGTTCTATTGGCAGGGTTCAAATACATATCATAAGCAATGCATAACTAGAATAGGTCCCAGTGCAAATACAGTTCATAGTTCACCATACTTCCTTACAGTACTGGGAAGCTTGATCATCTATTGAATAAAGGGGAGTCAACACCCCTGGTCATGCCAAAGATCACTGAGTCTTAGCTCCTTTCAGCTATGAACATGATAACCAACATTTTCCAGTCTTCTGGCAGTCAAGGAACACTATTTTGTGAATTAAAAATGAAGGCACGTTACTTAGTCTTACACTTGAAACAGTTTATTTTATAGTATGTAGAAATGAATCACCCACCCCAAAAGGACCCCACACCTTCAGTTTCTGCAGAAGTCAAAAATCTGTGCCTGCTTTTTAATAAATTGTGACTCATAGAAAAACACAGTGCAGGTGATATCCTCTGGCAAGTGAAGGTAATAGGTCTGCTAGGTGTCTGAATCAATTATCAATGAATTATTCAATCACATCTGACACAGAGAAACACCAGCATTAACAATCCCAAGTGGTAGCCAGACCACTGAATCATGCAGAGATACAACAGAAGCCTCCTACTTATTTGTGTACATTTCATACAGGAGACAGAAAATCAATTAATTACCTGTGCCATACTTGCAGACCTGTCTTGGCTCACTGGGCCACACCAGCATAAAATCTGAGACTTCGTGATTTAAAATAGAGATAGCAATTAGGAACAGGATACATAGAAGTCTAGGCCAGAACTATGGCTTTCGATAGACCAATAAGGATGGATTTGTATGCTTTCTAGGAAGCTCCAGACTATTCTAAAAATGAAAAAGAAAGAGAAGCATTTTGCCCAGCTCTTCCACAGAGGCTGAATTAGCTTTGTACCTGCATCTTTAAGCTGAGTTTTTCCCTCCCCCTAACTGGAACCTCTGGAGCTCCTCCATTGATAGGGCCCTGCATCCAAGACCCAGTGCAAAACAGGCTTCTACTGTAGAAAGTCTAGAGTGCCACCCTGGGGGATTCCATTCATCCCAATTAAGAAGTCAGTTTATTGAGGAACTATTTACATAGGTTTCTGGAGGTCCTATAACAGCTGATCATGTTATACCTTGTATTACTTCTGCCATCTAAAATTTATTTAGCACGATCATCTCAAAAAATTAACAGAATATAAGAGTGACCTGGTCCTGCCAAGAGGACTTTAACCTGCATTAAACATACAAAAGAGGGAAATTCTTGCATTTCATATGGCCCGTCATGCTCTTCTGAAGTTCCATTCACTTCGGTGAGACTTGTGCCCATTTAACCTTTTTTTCTGTTAGCACTCTGAAGATTAGCAAAATCATATTTCAAGCCCCATACAGAAAGCTTCTTTTATATGTAAGAGGGACTGCAACTGTGTGATCAAGGTAATCCATGAGAACTAGGAAGTTGGCCCCCTTGTGCTGTTAAGTATCACAGCGAATTATGAGAAATGAAGAACCAGCACAGTTTCTTGGCTCCTGGACCAAGGGACGTAACAATATCTTTATTTAATTTCTATGATACCTTTCTGTCCTGGACAGACACTCAAGGCCTCTGATAACTGCTAAAGCTATCAAAAGCAACACAACAACACCAACATACAACAGCATGTATTTGTATCAGCTGCAATGAAAGACCCTCCAGAATTAAAAAAGTGTCTTTATTTAATCTACTCCGGAAGGCCTACAGGAGATGACGACAGGTTGATATTTTGCATCCAGTCCACATAGAAATCTGACTTGGGTGGATTAAATGCATTCTTTATAGCAACTGTCATGCCACCAGTTCAGAATTTGTGAATCGCACATTTAAATGAGAGGGGGAAAATATTAGGCTAAATTCGGTCTTCAATTACGACTGTTTCACTTCAATAAATTCATTTTCCCTTCACATGCCAAGTTCATAGTTAGTCACAAGTGGGTACAATTGCATAAATTTCAATACAATCGTGTATTTTCAGAACTGTGGCTCATTTATTTGGCCAAGATTCTTGTGAGGATGATGTTCAGGTTCCATAGGGTTTAGTACAGCCAAAATACTGCAACAATTATACACCAACTCCTCCTTGCATGCAAGACTTAGTTTATACAAAATGAGAAAATCACCATGCCAATGTGTGGTCCTTCAAGTTATAATGCATACTGAATTTGTGGGGGAAAAAGAAAACTTTGGTCTTCTGCCAAAGTTACCAAACTGAAGATGAACTGAGAGGAATTTAAAACTTTATTAAAAGTAATTAGTAAGGCCAATCAAGTGACTATAAAAAAAGAAAAGAAACTGAAAAGCTGTTTGCCCCACAGGAAGAATTTATATTCCGCTACTCAATTGCCTAACTTGCCTCCTCCCAATGTAGTATTGGGGGGTTTTGTTTTTTGATAAATTGATTAAGACTGCAATGGCAGTAATAAGGAACAACGAAAAGGAAAGCGGAGAATATAATTTATAGAATGAACAGGAAATGTAAGAGGAAGAACACTGACCATTAAGATCGTCAATTAAACAGGAAGGTGACACACATGAACACAAGATCCATTGAAAGGAGGAACAATCACGAGATATTCCATCACACACAGACACACACCATTTAGGAATGTAAACAAACTGAAAATGAGATATCCATCAGACTACTCTCATCTGGATGCCTTTTGATGCCTTTCCCCCAGACAGCTCTTTTGGAAGAGGCCCAACGTGGTCCTCATGGGCACCACAGAGCCTGCTGACACTTTTTCTGGTGCCCCCCCAAGTGTTGTAGGACTTTTGCTCAGCAAGGCTTCTGACTGGCTGTGAGATTTCTTTTTTAAAAATGTTGCTTTGCCAGCAGTTGCCACCACACAGCACAAGGACCTACACTGTGTTACCACCACACAGCCCAAGGACCTACACTGTGTTACTGAAGTTAAGCTGTGGCAATTATTTCGTGGCTGGCTCCACCTCCCGTGGCAACCATTTTGTTGCTGAGCCTATCATGCCATGTTAGAATTCCAGTTGTGTCCGCAGACTCAAAAAGGTTGGGGACCCCTGGCCTACACTATAAACATCCTACACATCCTCTTGTACAAGGAGAGGGATCTAAGCTCACCTAACTTTTGTTTTCAGTTATTCTCAAAAAAAAAGTTCCTGCTTTTTTTGTAGAAAAAGCCCAGCAGGAACTCATTAGCATAATAGGCCACACCCAACAGCAGAAGCTCATTAGCATATTAGGCCACACCCCTGACAGTGCAGCTCATTAGCATATTAGGCCACACCCCCATGCCTTCCCTTGGCTTGCCCAGGCAAGCCCCCCTTGAAGGGAAGGCAGTTTAAACTGCTTTACCTTGGCTTGCCCAGACGCCCTTTGGCTGTGGGGAGCCTGGGCAAGCCAGCCCTTGGACAGGTTGGGGAAGGCACGGGGAGGCATTTAAATGCCTCCACGATCCTCCCAGGGGCCCCCCGGACCGCCTGCCTCAGAGTCGCTGGGGGGGTCGCTCTCCAGGCCTTCCCTCTGTAGCCACACAAGCAGAGGTTTTGGCTGTAGTGGGCGTGGCCAACTCTGAAGCCAGCTGGAACTCCGTTCCTGTGCGTTCCTGCCCAAAAATCGCCCTGGTTATTCTGAACATTTTAAAGGCCTGTTGTTGTTACTCATTACACCTGTACAGAGATCCAGCTTGCTCTTTTACAAGTATTTAGGCCAACATATAGCATAATTACTGGACCATATCGTATAATTACCGAAAAGAGGCAGGGAATGCACCTTCCCCCCTCCCCCCCCAGTTTTCAAATCAGGATAATGCAAACAGCTTAAACATTCCCTCTTCCTCCTTTTGTAACCTCACAGTCAACACAAAATCATTAAAAGCAGAAACAGAGCTAGTAAATGAGGTCACTCATACCTGATACGCTGAATAAATACACTACAAATGCACAAAAGCAATCCATTAGTTTGTGTATTTAACTGTTGGATTAACTTTAGCACCAATGTAGCCTTATGTTAGTTTGGAATTCCTCCATTTACTCCGAAGAGCATGGCTTTCATGGATAGCTTTTACCCTCCCAACACTTAGGCCAAGTTACTCCACCAAGCTAAATAGTGGAGTCATCTTTTATCAGCCTATGGAAACTCCGCAATTATTTATATTCTACATGAAGAGAGAGTTATGTTGCCCTGACCTGGATAGCCCAGGCAAGCCCAGTCTCATCAGATATCAGAAGCTAAGCAGGGTCGACTCTGGCAAGTACTTGTATGGGAGAACCTGAAATACCAGCAGTCGGGAGGACAGGGGCAGGCTTTATTCAGCCACCTCTCTGACTATCCTCCAGGGCCCCAGTAGGGGTCAGTCACCAGAGGTCTCCATGACTTCCAGGTGCGCACACACACTCACACGTGCACACATACACACACACATATATTAAAAAATAAGAGTTATGTTGGGGTGGAGAGAAAAATAACTACAACTGAAAGAAACCTTTGGCCACTTATCAGCACATTCAGCTGAACGAACTGCCATACTAAGAGAAGCAATCCTAAAGAGATCTCAAATCTAGTCAATGGGGCTGCCCCCAAAGCAGTGCCCTTAGGATTCCACTTTAAGGTTTCAATGCTATATTAGCTTCCTTAGAAGCAAGCCCACAGGATTCAATGGCACTTACTTCAAATAAATACACATAGGATTGGACTTCAGGAGTGGCTGGAAACTTCTGCTCCTTCATGAGAATCCCTCTTGTAGTTTGATAAATAGGCAGACTACAATAGACTATGGAATGAGCTCTTGGAGGACATCAGGGCCCTGCGGGACCTTTTACAGTTCTGCAGGGCCTGTAAAACGGAGCTCTTCCACCAGGCTTTCGATTAGGAGCCGCCACTGACGAACGTGTCACCGAAACATCTCACGTCCCTTATGATACACCGCTGGATACTGTCTCCCACCATTGGATTGTATAATGAATGCCACCATCACCTGTATTGTTCTTATTAGCACTTTATGATGTTCATGTGAATTTTATTATATTTATTGTTTTACTGCATTTTAACATCTGTACGCCACCTTGAGCCAGTTCATCTTGCAAGGCGGGATATAAATTGAAATAATAAATAAATAATCTTCCCACATTAAACAAATAAATAAAACATTTTAATCCATGCGCAACAAAAGAGAACTTTTTCTACCAGCTGCTTTAATTAGGAATCCAAGACATCAAAAATGTACGGCTCGAATGATGTAAAATTGTCATGAATACACTACACAAGGCAGACAAGCGGCATTACAACGTTTTCCGCAGGTTGTCTCACATGCTGGAAGAGTGAAAACAGCTCAATTTAACAAGGATTATTTTTTTGATGAAAGAAGATCAATATACACTTAGCTAGTTGTCAGAATGGTAACCTACTGTGAAAGTGTAAAGAAATCCCAGACATAAGATGCTGAAATGACTGGTGACCTTCCATAATCATCAATTAAATCATGGCAGGCAGCTGTAGACAATACGTGCTCATGATTGGAAGACAAGGTACATACTGATGTGAGATATTGGAAAGAAAAATATGCCCCAAATATAAGCCTCTCACCTACCACCCAGCAGCACTTACCATGGAGCATTGATTTCCGACATGGTAACATAGACTCCAACTATACCTCTCTAGGCTACAGTATAAACACGGACTTCTCTGGAGCTTGTGCTACCCAACAAACTGTTTTAGAACAAACATAATCCTGCGAGGGCACTAAATCTTTACTCAGAACCTTTAATTCAAAACTGGCAATGTTTTCCCCCTAAAAGTTCTATGAGCAACAGGACTGCTGCAAGCTCAGAAGATGGGGAACCAAAGGGGTAATGTTCTTAAGGTTTTTGGAAATGCTAAAGCTTGATCTCTGTGAATGAATGCTACAGTAACCCCCTCCCCTTTGGAATCAGCCAACAAGCAATACCTTGATTAAGGAAAACAAGCTGTATGGAAACAGCCAGTATTTTCTGGCTAAAGTATTCCAGTGGCCAATTAAGAGAACTGGGGGGGGGGGACGCATACCAGATTATAGGTTGTAATAGCCAAATGCTGTTCTCTAGTAACAAAGACAAGTATACCTTTCAATTACTGCTATGAGCTGGAACAATTTTTTCTACCTTACAATTTTCTTGCTTAGTAGTAGTATATGTCAGAATTCAACCTGAAAGTGTTGCTGTTTTTTTAAAAAATGAGATAAGCATGATGGATGAATCGATAATCTTTAAAGCTGGGTGGTGATTCTTATGCCTGTGATCCAATAATATCAGTTCAATGGAAGCAGAGACAATCTATAACCCGCACACTCAAGAACAGACCCACAAGACTTCAAACCAGACAACTGTGGAATTAACAGAGAGTGTGGCTTGCAGCCAGTTTCAACACTGATTTCAATGAGGGGGGGAATCAATCCAACGGTGCTTACCTCTTCTTCTTAGTTCATTCACTATATGACCCGGAATTAAGTTTGTGGACGTATTCCACTCTACAGAACTTATAGCAACATCTAAAAACTGAGCCAGAAAGAACATAGAGCAGTTTGACTAGGCAGTAATAATGAAATCCCTTCCTCCCCATTTCTTCTAAGTGCAGAGATCATCAAAAGATAATGGGCTGTAGGTTTCTCTTTGATTAATACTGTGACATTGTACATGCAAATTAGATTAATTCTGTAGTATAATCAGGCAGCAGTCACCTTAGCTGGTAAATTATTCTTTTAGTCACGGTGGAGTCAAAAGGGGTACAATGACCTTTAGAGGTGCAGTCTAGGGAGAGAGAGAAAATAATAATAGTTTTTCAGAGCTTCAGCATCAGCTTCAAGTATTTTACTCCCATCTGAAGTATTAATTATAATAAAAGGAATCACCACTGTTTAATGCAATGTTTCATTATTAAGCTGTTTGCACCAGTTCCTCTTCAGGTTCCTTTTTGCTTGAATTTGCAAGTCACATAGAAACACATCTTCCTGTTGAAAATATTATTGGGGGAGAGGGAGGCCAAGAAGCAGGACTGTGCTAGGAGAAGCACGTTCTTTCCACACACAAAAAGAAGAACATAGTGAGTCACCAACACAGGGTTCAGCTAAAAGGATGCAGAATACTTGAGCCACTTTGCAAAATCTCGGGAGAGCAAGAGACCAAAACACTCCCCTCCCCACCACAGACTCTTTCATTCTGTTCACTGACATTTCACTAGGTATCAGCATGCAAGAAACAGTTCTCAACAACCACTCCACACACAAAAAGAGAGTAGTACAGTTTTTGTAAAATTATCATTATGAAGAATAAAAACCCACCCAATTCATTTCCGAGTGAGTTCATATACGAGTCAGAACACATGCAGCCTGGGTAGAAATTCACTTTTAGCCTCCCAGAACCTGTCTAAAGCATCTCATACAAACAAGGCCAGAAGTAAATAGCCCTTCAAACAAACAAACAAACAAAACCCCAGAGACACACACCTTCCCCCAACTGAAATCAGGAAGACAGAACAAAAATATTTCCATCAACACAAGATGGCATCCCACATTTCCTCAGGTTTTTTATTGCTAAAAAAAAATCCAACCAAGAATAGAGGGACAGAAGGAGAGGAGTGATAATTGTTGCCCAGAAGAAAGGCAAAAGAGGGGGGGGGAGGTACCCCTCACACACTCCGGTCCTCAAGTTGTCAAAGTTGTCTATAGGCAACTGGCGATGGGGCTTCTCCGCTCTCCCAAATCCACCACCTTCTCCAGACATCTTGTAATCCTTGGGGTAGAGTTCAGCGCTCTCACCTGGAACCAGGCACTAGAAACCTCTGAACCCTCCCTGTGCACCTTCTTCCACCTCGCCGGAGTAAAAACAGCAACAGCCGGAGAGAGCTCAAAGCCACAGAAAACGAAAGGGGAGGAGAAGGGTGGGAGCAAAAGCAGCCTTCGAACCCACAGGTTCAAGTTCAGCCCTCCACATGCAAAGATAGCCCCCTGCCATCTCCCGCATCCTCAGCGACACAATCCGTAAAGGCATCAAAAGCCACCAAGGGTCTTTATCAGCAATAATCGCCACCATCCGCCTGGGAATGGGGGCAAAAATAATCCTCTCTAGTCAGATAGAGAGCAGGGAGGAGCATTGCGGGAAGCCCCCAAAGGGGGGGGGGGGGGGGAGAAAGCGATCCTACGGACTGCCCCAAAATATCTGCACGCTTCCTTTTGGTATTCACAGGATCAAACAAACGCCGAGAAAAGACGCCCCGGAGTTACTTAAGGCGGCGACAGCCACTTACCATGACGTTTCCTTGCATTTTAGCGGTTTTAATCATTGCCTTTTCCTTCATTTTGGCTGTGAAGTGGCGGGCTGCGGAAGGAAAGCGCGTGTCTGCCGGTGTCTTTACAACACAGCCTTACTACTTAATAATCCATCGGCTTGGTCACTTTAGTCGGGAAGCTGCCTTTAACACTTGCCAGGAGATGTTTATTCCTGGGGAGGGGGGGGAGAGGAGACGGGAGGAGTGGAGCACGAGAGAGTTCTGGTGTGTGTGTGTGTGGAGGGGGGGGTTCTTTCCCCCCTCTTTTAAAACCACCACCTTTCAAAGACGCAGAATAATTTTGGAAAGGGTCGTCATTCTTCGTCTGCTTCCCCTTCCTCCTTGCAACAATGACTTGGAAATATTTTGAGGAGTCAGAAAACGAAGGAGACGGTCTCAGTCCATGCCCAGATTTCAATCATGCCCTGCTCGAACTCTATGGGTAAAGGGGGGGGGAGCTAGGGGGGGGGGGGGCCCCAAAACCCCCCCCCCCCATACACAAACATTACACACTGTCACGGTATCCAGCAGCACACAGGCAAACGGCACTACCGTGAGAACACGGGACAACTCGCCTGTGCTAGCATACAGCTAAATATTATTTTGTTATGCTTTTTTATAGATATTGGCAATTAGAGATAGTGTAGTTTCACCAAGGTAAAGCGAGTTGTATGAAAAGGTGGGGTGGAGAGAGGCTGCACTCGATTCTGCTGTGGTCTCCTGGTGTTTTTATTTCGCCTTCCCTCCAAGGGTGCCCAGGGTGGGACGCTGTCCTCCATTTCATCCTCACAACAACCCTGTGAGGTAGGACTGGCCCCAAGGTCATCCGGTGAGCTTCATGGTCAAAGCAGAGATTTGAACTCAGTGTCCCTGCCCGAGCCTCACACCCTGACCACTACCTCCCTTTTCCAACCACGATTTTGGGAAATATGTTTACATAGAGTTGGAAGAGGCGGCAAAGCCACCTCCCCCCGCTTCGTACACCGGGCTCATAAAGCGACAGCTGACCCAAACATCTTTCCCCATCACCTCATCCATTCGGTCCCGTGCAACCACATCTGTTGCAGATAAGGAAAGGGAACGAATTGATATCAATAACGTTGTTGTTACAGGTTACTATGGGACCGTTACGTTTCCATGGTTGCACTCATTTGGTCTGCATCTGAATCAGCTGCTGGTGGCGCTGCTCGCACCGCCCAGGGAAAGCGAGACGCGGAGGATTTCCTGCAACAGCCTCCCTGAGCGCAGCTGCACCGCTAGCCCTGCCTAGAAAACTCTCTCTCCAAGAGGCACCTTTTCTCTCTCCCGGCCTCCCACCTATCTGTGCGGCTCTGGTTCCTTCCCTTGGAGCATTCCGAACTGCCGCCTTCCTCCCTTCTGCGGTAACCCACTTGCAACCCTTTGCCACGCCCACTACCAGGACACCGCTTTGTTGTTGCATTTCCGGGACACACGCATCGCTCCACACCCTCCCCCCCTCCCGCGCGCCTTTCCACGCACACCCAGAACACCAGTCTCCAGTCAACGCCCTCCTCCGCTCTCTTTCTCTATCTCCACTCCACGTACGCTCACAGTCGGCTAGTGCCTCTCTTCCCAGCATGCCCTGCTGCTTCTGCCATCCTCCATTCATCCTCCCCTAAGGTTTTGTGGCGGCAGAGAAATCCAGCACCAGCAGCTGGTATAGAAGGAAGCACCCATCACTCCAGTCCTGCACCACTGGCAAAGGCCTTCAGCCATTCAAAAGCCCGCTCCCTTCTTCTCAAAGACAAAACAGCCTTGGTTTTATTAATCTAGTCACGCCAATTGCTCAATAATGCTGCAAGGAGAAGGCATTTCTACTGCAGTTTTTGCCTCAAGCATATCCAAGGAAAGTGGCAATGTACTCCCTGTGCAATTAAGACAGAGTGTCCCAAAAGGGTGTTTTTGGCGGGTTTTATGCTATTCAGTGGTTTAGGGGGAAATGCAATTGAGTTAAGTAGGTAAGAAGATGAATAAACCAGGATTCATTTTGCAAGACAAGGTAATTGTGGGACTGTTACCTTGTCCCACTGAGGAGATGGAAGAGTTTTTATCTCTCATTTTTAATGCTACATTCTCTGCTAAAATTTGCAGGGGTGAGCAGGAAAACAGTTGTCTTGAGTACTTTCATCAGGTGCCCAAATAATACAATAGCTTGTGGAAACTGTCATACTAGTCATTTGCAGATGTCATTTAAGAAAAGGGACAGCCCTAGAAGAACACTGATACTTGTCTGTTCATTTATTCAATTCATTTTTAATACCCCGCCTTTCTCCACAAGGGAGACCTGACATGGCTTACAGCATTCTCCTCTCCTCCATTTTATCCACACAACAATCTTGTGAGGTAGGTTAAACTGAGAGAATATGACTGGCCCAAGGTTCCATGGCACGCCTGGGGATTCAGACCTGGGTCTCCCAGATATTAATCTAACACTCTTGTCTTTATGATGGTAATTTTAAACCCCTCCTGTCTTTGTTTTAATAGATTTCTAGTCCACTATTTGACCACCCCTGTTCTCCACAACAGTTCATGAACCTAATTGAACACACATAATAAAACCGCTAAAACCTCCAAAACTTTAAAATTAGACATTTACAAGAGCGAACCACTATGATATGCTCAAGTTTAATCTGTTGTTGGCAAATTTCCACCTAAGAGGAAACCTTGGTAACTAAAATAAAACCATTCTGCAAGCTTAAAACAAACTGTGGAATGAGCCTGGGGAAGAGTTAGAAAATATTAATTTTACTATTATGAGTAGTATTGCTAAAATCAACCAGACTAATTATAACAGCCATGCAGAATCTAAACTAAAATATGCTATAAATTTAAATACATACCGTATGTATTATTTGGCTTCACAAAAGGTTGGTGGATTTTTACAGATGTGGAAATGCCAGCGACAAGTCCCACACTATAGACCTCGGTAAAATGTACAGACTATTCTTATTGGATGGTTATATTACTTGTATTAGTATGAGCAACACAGGATTACTTTCAGTGATTTCTCTGATACATTAAACAGCCTTCTGAAAGCCTTGCTATCCTCTCTTTAATTTCTAAGGGTGGAAAAGAGAGTTGAATGTGACCCATAAAAATTGCCAGTGTACATATAACATTTTTACAGAGTGACAAAAGCAAAGGCAGGTTCTTGGCCCCAACAAGTTTGCAATCTAAACACTGACAGATAAGGGAGGATCAGTGAAGACAGGAAAGTAATGGTAGCAGCAGATGTAACAAAAGCTGAATATAAGCATACACTTGGTCCTGTGAACACACCAAAAGCAAAATGATATTAAAAGACTATGCTTGTAGTGACTTTCAGTAGAATCCTAAAAAGAGTTACACCCTTCTAAGTCCACTGAAGTCAATGGATTTAGGAGGGTATAATACTGTCTAGGATTGCCCTCTTTAGCACCTAACAAAAACCTTTAAACAGCTGATTGTTTTCTTTGTTTCTTTGTGTACTATAATTGCTATATCCTGCAATTTGGCAATACTTTTTCTGTCTCTTTGCATCCTCTTCTCTCTCCCCACCCCCACCCCCATTTTTTCTAATGCACTTGCTGGTTTTGTTTTATCAATCTAATATATGTGGTTTTGGCAGTGTTGTAGCAATTGCTATGATTAAAAGAATTTTCTTCTAATCCTTGAACTGTTGGCAGGTCATTGCTATCACTTCCAATACCTTTCCCTTTTTTAATATTGTTGCATCAGGATTCTTCTCTGCATCTGGACAAATGCATTCTTTTCACAAACTGCTTTCTCACTTTTCACAATGGATGAAAGGGAAATCGTTTCTAGGCACCAATAATTCTCCATAATACTTCCTCTCACAATTATATAGCCATATCCAATACTGATTTAGCAGCATCGCTGCAGGGTATGTCGAAACCATCAACTAAGGGAGGTGAGAGAGATTCAAAATGAAATAATAATGACTTACCAAAAGGACTTTGTTGGTGACCCTTCCTTATTCTGCTTTCTCCGTACCAAGATTCTGTCCACTTTATAAAAACTTGGAATACACCAGAAATGAGTCAATGCCTCATTACATTACATCATTGTATCCAAAAGATTCAAGCACACTACCCAATTTTTCTATGGAAGTGCCTCAGTAATCAACTTTTACTGGCTTCAGAACTCTCCGGTATAGCCAGAGTATTACTTAGTGAATTTAAGCGGCAGAAAAAGATAAATGACACTGCTAGCCATGATATTTACTTAAAATTAAGTATATAAAAGACATTATGTAGTACATTTTACATTTGATTCAATTTAACTGGGACGAGTCTCCAATCCTGTATGCAGCCCCTCTCATTTGAACAGCTTCAGCAGAAGCCGTGCTTCAGATGGTAGCTGCAGGAACTTCTTGGTAGTGTCACCTTCTGTACTACACCCCCTAACTTAGAGAAAAGTTTCTAAATGTCAGAAGAGTTAGCCAGGCAAACCTCATTTCAGGAAGTTTTTTTTTTTTCTCCCTCTAAGCACGTTCATGTGTGTATTCATATTCTGATGGGTATGAACTGATATTTTGAGAAGGTAGGGGTTAAATTGAAATTATAGAGTTTCAGTCAAGTTTTTCAAGTATTGACTAGAAATTTAAGGCTGCTTTTACTGTATTTAATGAAATCTGAGCTACTACAAAGGCTGAAGCATATGCTGGACAG
>NW_015167532.1:468206-488044 GCF_001447785.1 Gekko japonicus | reverse complement strand
CGATCTTTAACCCCCAAATAGTAGCATGGGACCCAAAGAACTGCAAGTAAACTACAGGAAGAGGGGAAGACTTAATTATAATTTCAGCAATGAAGGTCAGAACCATGGACAGCAGATCCAGATTGCTGACAACAGAAATCACAAACCCTGGTATATTATTGCAGGGAACAAACCAGGGGTCAGAGACTTGGAGGAATCTCCTGGGAAGAAATCTTCTTGGAGGAATCTCCACCCGTGCAAAGAGAGGCAGGAGATATGGCGCCCTTGCTCACTGCACAGATGGCACTGGGAGAAGGTCCTTCCAAAAAGCAAAGGAAAACTGTGGTGACCCTATAAGGGCTTGCACCTACATATTGGTCCCAAACCATAGGCCGAAGACTTCTTGCCTGGAGTTAAGTCCAGTTACTTCAGCCCATGTGTGAAACTGGTTGCATACACTCAGCACCATGGTTCCAGCACTCATGGTTTCACTAACCCAGATTTGGGGTGGCTGTCGTCTTCAGTGAAATGCTAAACTGCTTAGAAGAACCTGCTCCCAACTTGTACACTTTGAAACCCTACCTCATCTTTCCCTCAAACATGCTGAGTGAGGGCTTTACCAAAAATCAATGTTTGCATTCATATATTTATTCAAAGAAGAAGAGGATTAAGAGATTTGTCAGGCTGCACCTAGAGTACTGTGTGCAGTTCTGGAGGCCTCACTTCAAAAAGGATGTGGACAAAATCGAGAGGGTGCAGAAGAGAGCGACAAGGATGATCGGGGGGCGTGGTGACGCTGGAAAAGAAGATGGCCGCCTAAAACTTCCACTCTAAAGACCCCCTCTCCTCTTCTGATCATACTGACCGTAGCCGAACCGAATCTAACAACCAGTATATGGAGAAACATACCGGAATCGATCGTCAACACGCAGCTGTTAAAAAACTCGAGCCCTTTCCTAAGAGGCCAGTGCCGCAACATACCAGCTAAAATGGCGCCGACAGAGCCGGGGGTGGGAAAGGAGGATGCCCCTGTCACAACAACAGTTTTCGACTCAGCCCTAAACAAATTGGAGAAAACTATATTGGAAAGCATGGCAAACATGATGAAACTACTATACAAGCAAATTGACTCTATGCAAAAAAAATAATAACAGAAAATAGAGCCGTAGCAGAATGAGCATTGAATAACACGCAGATAAATCGGAGCGCGATCCAGGACATTCATCATGGCGAGGATGTCATAGCAGAGAGAGCCTTAAAGCTTGATGTGTCTATAAGGCAAAACAATCTGAAGATTCGCGGGCTTGACGAGAAGGTGGGAGACGCTACAAACCTTCCCACCTTCCTCTCAAAATGGTTGTGGCAAGAGGTTCCAATTGAGGGAGATATCTTGCCGATAAGAACAAAGGCTTATAGGCTGGGATCTCTAACTATGCTTAAAAATCGGCAATCTAGAGATGTTTTAATGACAGTGCTAGACATGCGTTTTAAAAACAAGATCTTACAAAAAGCGAGACAAAAGGGTAATCTCAGCTTCAAAGGCGCAAAAATCGAGGTGTACCAGGATTTGCCGCCAGAAGCACTGGAAAAGAGGCGGGAGCTGAAACCTATTACAACAAGCCTAATGGAAGCGAATCGCCGATATAAATGGGTGTCGCCATTTATTCTGCAACTCTCGCACCAAGGGAAGAGCTATCGCGTCACCTCACTGGAAGAGGGGAGAGCCCTACTTCGCATGTTAAAGCTGGAAGTGCCTATGGAGGTCTCACTGAAGCAGCATCCCCCCCCACCAATGGATTTAAATAAAATTGTGCGATCGGAACCAGGATCGGTTGGAACTCTTGAACCCTTCTGTGCTACTTAAGTAGATGTAAACTCTAAGTTTAACATATGCCATTTTATGTGAACTACTTACCGTTTGCTCTTGAGTTGTAGTACTAAATGCAGCTAAGTAAAAATGCTTCATTATAAGAGCTGTATAAATTTCCTGTTGTTATTGTTTTAAATATATGCTTATAGCACTAGAATATACCTTTGTAAACAACTGTAAAGCTCTCATCATCCGGTGGTAAAAAGTTAAAAAGTGTAAGTTACAATACATTTTAATAACTGGAAATATGTTAGTTTTATAAAAAATAAAAGTTAAAAATTGAAATCTCCTACGATACATACATTGTCGACTTGTTTCTTTTCCAAAACTTTTTTTATTTCAGGATAAAATTTTTCTTGATTTTGATTAGGCGCATAGATATTAATAATGAGTAGTTCTTTACCGTTGCTCAGCACTGTTATTGCTACGATTCTACCGTCAGCAGAGTTGTAAATCAAGTTGGGATGTAAGTAGTCTTTTGCGTATATTACTACCCCTCTCTTTTTTACACTATCCGATGCTATGAATTCGGCCCCCAGTTTTTTACATTTCAGATATTTTGCATCTTGTTCTTTTATGTGTGTTTCTTGGAGGCAAATTAAATCGGCTTTTGTTTTTATTAATTGATGGAAAATTCTATTTCTTTTTTGAGGCCCATTTAGGCCATTTATATTAATTGATAAGATTTTAAGTTTCTTAGTAGTCATAATGTTTGTTTTTAGTTCCGGTATTTTGATTCCTATATTGGAATCTGGTTCTAATCTGAGATTGAGTTCTTTCTACTATTCTGCGTTCTCGCTTTTTGGTTTCTTTTGCAGTGGGCGCTTCTCTTTCCTCCTCATCTTCCATACTTGAGTCACGCTGAGCTGTTGCCGCTTTTTCTTCCTGTTCTTCCACACATTCCCCCTCTTCTTCTTCCTCCTCCCCCTCTTCTCGGTCTTCTCTTCTCCACCCCAGGTTTTCCCCTTCGTTTTCAAGGAAATTTTCTAATTTGAAGATAGAGTTTATACGGAATCTTCTGCCTTTATACGAGAAGAGCACACCTTCTGGGATCAACCATCTGAAGGTGATTCCATTTTCTTTCAGGAGGTCTGTTAAGATATTGTAGTTAAATCTTTTTTCCCTGACTCTCCAGGGTATCTCTTTAAGTATCCTGATTTCCTTCTCCTTTATACACACTTTGTTTTCATTTGCTGCTTTCAGTATCTTATTTCTTGTCTCATTTCTGAAAAATTTTATATGCACCTCTCTAGGTAGTTTGTTCCTCTTTGCATAGGCTGAGTTTCTTCTAAAGACCGTTTCGATCTCTCCATAGATCCCTTCTTTTGTATCTATGTTCAGTTGTTCAGCAAAAGATTCTGCCAAAACTTCTTTTAAATTCTCTTCTATTTCTTCTGGTATGTTCTGGCATCTAATTATAAATCCAGCTCTTTCCATCTCGAAGTTTATAACAGTCTCTTCTAGTTTCTCATTCTTTGTTTTCATTTCTTGCATTTCTACATCTAGCATTTGTGTCTTTTCCACTAGTTTACTTGAAGTTTTGGCAATTCTCGTTATTTCTTTCTTATTTTCTGACATCTGCTTCTTAATTTCCTCAGTTTCTGTTTTGATTTGGGTTGCAATCCCCTCCATTCGATTTGCAATCTCCTCCATTCTTGTACCTATAGGTGTTAGTTCTTTCTTAATTAAGTTTGGTAGGGTTATTTCCATGTTTTGTTGGAACATTTGGGACAAGCTTTCTTGTATGTATTGTTTTAGTTCTTTCATGGATTGTTGTGAAATATTTGCTTTTAGTTGAGAAGTATTTCCCGCCTGACCTGGGGAGGGTATGGATCCTTTTCTATTACCCCCGGCTCCTGCACCTGATGCCATTTTTTCAAGTTTAATTTTTAAGTCTGGGATCTTTAAATTCTATTCTATTATATCCCTACCCTTTATTTAGTTTGGATTTACTGCTATATTCCAATAATTATTACTTTTCCCTTGTGGTCCCTTGCCTTTTCTTCACCCTAAAATAACAATACACCTTTAAGCATTCATATGCCCTTAGTCCCGTTTTTTTTTTTTTTTTTTTTTTTTTTTTTTTTTTTTTTTTTAGTCCTGTGCCTTTAAGGCTCTTAAATGTGGGTCTCTTTACTGTCTTTATTGTCTCTGTAGTTGTGCTTAGAGTCACTTTATTCACTCCTTCACTTGTCTTTTTAGTCTTTATTGGGCTCCCCCAGTTCTATCTCCAGGAAGACTTGTTGTTTTGCCCTTCCCAGACGTGTCTTTCCCCCTCACTTTCCGTACTTCCTGGTTCCTCTCCGTGCGTCTGCGTCTGCGTCCGTGTCAGTATCTGTCAGTATCTGCTTCCTTCTATTGTCTGTCGTCACCGCGTAGCCGCGCAGCCGTCCCTCTGCCTTCTGTCGATCTCTCCTCCCGCGCTGTTTGCTGACGACGCTCCTCTACCACGCCCCCTCGACTCTGACTCCGCTCCACTGCCTCAGCTGCCCGGCACCGGAACGAAAAAACACCTCGTCACCCTCAAAACAGCTGTCTTAAAGGGGCCGGCTCGCACTGCAAATAGGAGACAAAGTAAGAGATTATGTAGTATTTATCTTGTTTATTTTCCCTATCTGATTGCGCCTCAATAGTTTCGCCTTCCTTTCTGTGCGGTCTGTCGGTAGCCGCTTGGTTAAGCCAGGCACTTTGAGTTGTTGCGCTATGGTTCCTAATATATCCGCTTCTCTCTGCTCTCTGCTCTCAGATACCCTTTTTAAATTATATCGCAGAAAAAAAGAAAGATAGGTTGGAAAGGTACTTAGCTTCAGGGATGTTTGCGCAGATTTTCCTTGAAGACTCTTTAGGTTCTTGTGGTCTCGGCTGCTGCAAGAGCTGACGGGGGTTTCTCGTCTCTCTTGCTTCTCCCTCTTTCTTGCTTCGGAGCACGCCCAGAATTATCCGGGGGGAGTCGCCACCCTCCCCAGGTCTGGGGTGTAAGCTCCTTGCAAAGCCTCTCTCTACGGGAGAGAACTTTTCACGGTGTTAAATGTCCATAGAAAGAGTAGAAAAGAGAAGAAGGCTCAGAGCTCCTTTCTGAACGACCTCTCTCGTCGGGACCGGAACCGGATCTCCCTCAGCCAAAAGAATACAAATTATCGTTATTTGCTGATGATATGATTTTATACCTGATGAAGCCTACAAATTCTCTACCAGCTCTCAACAGCTTACTGGAGAAATTTGGTAAGGTGTCAGGATTGAAAATAAATGATACAAAATCACAAATTATGTCTTTTAAACTTGAACAACATGAACTATCCTTCATCAAAAAGATTTTTTAAATTTCACTGGGTTCCTAAATACCTAGAATATCTAGGACTTAAAATACCGAGGCAACAATTTGAATTGTTGCCTTTAATTGTTGCCTTTAAATCATCATGCAATACATGCTGAAATTTGGATACAACTAGCAACTGGAATAAGCTAAACTTGAATTGGACAGAAAGGTTTAACCTAATTAAGTCCTTTATACTACCCAAGTTCATATTTCTATTCAGAACCGCCCCCATAGCTATTTCTCCATCGATAATTAAAAATTGGCAAGCGACTTTACAAAAAATTTTATGGAATAGAAAAAAGCCTAGAATAAGCTTTGCAAATCTAAAGAGACCCAGAACCTTGGGAGGGTGTGCCTTACCAGACCCGATGCTCTACAATAGAGCAACCTTAATGGCAAATGCAGTTAAAATGCTACGTATAGAGATGAAACCTACCTGGGTGGTGATAAATGATGACATTCTATATCCCCAAACGCTAACAGATCTGATATGGGATCAGGAACATCTACCTTGTGATCTGGATCACAAGCTAGGAGTGATACTCCCATCTATCCAAACCTGGAAAAAACACACAAAAACACTGATACCCAAAATCTCACATTACTCCACCTATTTACATAGACAGTGGTTTAGATCAGGTACAGTCCCGCTGATTGCTGAACACTGGAGACAAAACAAAATGGCACACATTGCAGATGTCATTAAGAAAATAAGTGTAACTGAAATGGAACAAAAATTAGGTTTAAATATACCGTGTTTTTTTAAAAATTTTCAATTGAGGCATTTTTCTAAATGCAATCGAGGCTACCTCAATAATTGCTTGTCCACTGACTGAGGTTGAACAGCTGATTCGTGACCCAGATGCACAAAATAGAGGATTAATATCTAAATTCTATTCAATACTGATTCAACAATCATGCAATACACTACAACCCTACCAGAAAGCATGGCAGAGAGATTGCGTCACACCTCTGAATGAAGATACATGGAAAAAGTTTTGGAGCTCCTCCAGTTTTAAAACTAAATCTATAATGGTGCAGTTCCAAAACCTGAAGCTAATGACAAGATGGTATGTAACACCTAAAAAAAATGCATACATGGCAAACAACCAATCATCACTATGCTGGAAACAATGCTCCCAAGTAGGGGACTTCTCCCACTGCTGGTGGAAATGTGCTAAAATTCAATCATTTTGGAAAGAAATATTAAAAATTATACAGGAGGTCACAAAGATACAAGTATCATTAGAACCAGAGCTTTTATTTTTGAACACGTGGCCACTGGAACTTGCTAATAGACCACACAAAGATACTATTGAAATCATGCCAGATGCAGCCAAAACAACCATCACATCTTTTGGGAAAGATGTCAAAACAACAACGATTGATAGCTGGTTTCGTAAATTATGGAACCACTATCTTATGGACGCAGTCACTAACAAATTGTCCTTTACATCTCAAAACTCAAACCAGTCGGTATTCACAAGGAAATGGTATCCAATCTTAGACTACCTGTCTCAGCAGCAGTTTGTATCCTCTCAGTGGTCTCAATTTCATAAATGAATCTGAAATATGGCTCACTAATCTATTGATTATTTCCACTGTTTTAGTTCTTTATCTGGACTCTATCAATTCACTATACTGAAGTTCTCAAATTTCATAAATGTTATCACTTAAGCTCTGTACGGAACTCTACAGTAAGTGTTGGAAAATCTGTATTACAAATGTTAAGACAGTAGTAATGTCATGATACAACCAAAGTTACAGCTTACAATAATATGTTTGTTTTCTATTCGTATTTTGTCTACTTTCAATTGTAATCTTTGTTTATAAAGTTAATCTCAATAAAAATTATAAATTTAAAAAAAGGATGATCAGGGGTCTGGAGACTGAGCCCTATGAGGAAAGGTTAAGGGCCTTGGGAATGTTTAGTTTGGAGGAGACTGAGGGGGGACATGATTGCTCTCTTTATATATTTGTGAGGTAGGTGGGGCTGAGAGAGCTCTTGAAAGAACTGCTCTTGAGAGAACAGCTCCAAGAGGACTGTGGCTTGCCCAAGGTCACCCAGCAGCTACATGTGGAGGAGTGGGGAATAAAACTTGGTTCTCCCAGATTAGAGTCCATGCTCTTAACCACTACACCAAACATTTACATCCCACCTTCCCTTGTGTTTCGAGGTTGCTTACAATAATAATAAAAAACATTTTCATTGTTTATGATACCATAATTTATTTTGGGTGTACTACAGAAGTTCCTTGTTGTCATTCCCATGCAGTGGCTGACTACGGCCTTCATCCCATGACCGCATGCATTTCCTGTCACCACAATGTGATATGGCATCACTTGATGCTCTTTATCAGCAGTAGCCTGTAATTTAAAAAACCTTTTCAAGAAGTTTCCTATATGAACTGGAACATGAAGCAGGCTTTGCTCTTAGATGGCTTCGCTAATTGATGCAAAAAAAAAATCAGGATGCTTTGTTTTGCAATAACAAATATTTCCATTTCAGTGGGGATATCATGTGGAATCCTGTAGACAGATGATTTAACGCCTGCCAATTCCCATTCGTTCTCAGACAGACTCCGGTCCAGAAGGTATAGTGCCTGCCTTATGTTAAGAACCCTTTTCGTTGTTTTAAAGAGGAAGGCTTCTGTTTAGTTTCCACTAAAAATGACTTTTTCTTTATCACATTTTAACAGCCTAAATATAAATATCTATCATGCTGCATCCCAGACAAAGCGTCTTGCCAAGTAAAGCCAAATGAAGATGCTTATACAAGTAAAACAATCTCTATTTGGCTTGGTTCTGAAAATGTCTCCTGCCTTTTTGTGATCACAGGCAGACTTGCTTTATCAGAGGCACGGAGTCCAAAGCCTCAACCTATTGCTTATTTATTAAAATATCTATACCCTGACTTTCCCCATGGTCCAAGGCAGCTTACAATAATAGCTAAAAACATTTTCTGTTAAAATAAAAAATAAAAAAGCAAACCCCCAGATCTCTTCTTTCTTAAAATATGCCTGCCATTCAACCCCCCCCCCAAAGCCCTGGCAAACAGGCAGGACTTACAGTGTCTCCTGGAGAAATCCAAGGAGAGGGGCACCCATTTCACAGAGCCAACACAATGATGGAAAAGGTCCAGGCTCTGGCTGATGCCAGGTGGGCCACCCTGAGTGGTGGGATAGCCAACAGATAGCTGCCTGATGACCATAGTTGGCACACATATGGAAGAAGATGGTTGTCACTTTATCACTGCTTTTCAGAATTTTACTGCCTCTGAAAATGGAAGCTCTACATAGTCCTCATAGGTAATTAGCCACTGATGGATCTGGTTTTGCAGAGACTTATTTGCCTGGCGTGATCTGGTCCATGGGGTCGCAGTAAAGACAGGAAGGCCTGGCATGATCTGGTCCACGGGGTCGTAAAGAGTTGGACTCGACTGTGCGACTGAACAACAACAACAACATTTGCACAAGCCCCATATCCCTCAATACATCATCAAACAACAAAAACACTGCCCCTATATTTTGCGATCAGGAAGGAGTTTTCCTGGCATGAGTCACCATTGCTTTGCCTGTTTAACAAACTCAATGTTTGTATGTTGAGTTACCGATGTAAGCAACTGTGCACAGAACAAAGTAATGTTCCTTTTTATTTAAATGAAACTCTTGAAATGAAACTCATTCTATATGGCAGATTGAATAAAACAGAATATGCGGCTAGACATTGCCCCTGTAAATCTAGATGTGTTGAGATGATCTTACATGTTTTGTTGTACTGTCACTTTTATGTAAATATACGCTCTAAATATCTAAACTCTATATTGGCTAACATGATGGGTTTTTCAGATTCCCACAAAGTTTACAAACTTTTCAATGATTCCTCTGTTGAAGTAACTGAGAAGGTGGCTAAGTTCCTTCTATCTGTTAAGAAAAGGTACTGTTGTAACTTATGATTTTATTTAATGTATTTGTAATACAGCGTCTCTCTACTTGTATATTTTTATAATGACTTTGATTCACTGATATATGCCAATAAAGGCTGACTTGACCTGAAACTCTTGAAACTTGCGGGAAAATTCCAGTGATTTAGTAGAAGCTTGTGAATACAAACTGAGCTAGGTGGTCCCACTCAGGACATACAAGGCAAGATACATGTACAGGACTGATTTGTACAGAGTGGCTTCAGGTAGGTTAAATGACTGAAAGAGGTCCTAATCCATCCCTTTCTCTGCCCCACTTTCATCCCTCTTGCACTTCGGGAGGTAGTTTCTCCACACATGGGCGATTCCCTATTTTGCTCTCATTTGCTACTATGAATGGAAAGGCATTTGTAGATGCAGTTTGTAGATGCAGTTTGTAGATTTTATACTGTCCCTTCGATGTCTTCAACCAAATGCCTAGTGGAACATCTCTGCCTTGCATGCCCTGCAGAACGATAGTAAATCCCGCAGGGCATGGAAGTTCTCTGGCAAAGAGTTCCACCAGACGAGGGCCAGGGTCGAAAAAGCCCTGGCCCTAGTTGAGGACACATGACATGCGGCTATATAGAGAATGACACTTCCAGACATATTCTGGAGGCATAAACTGCCTTCTCTCAAAAAATACACATGCTGTTTCAGAGCAAGTTAATCATATTGGGTACTATAATGTGAACTGGTGCAACATCATGCAAATGTGAGGGGAAACTGATTTTGGACTTCAGAATACAGTGTGCCAGACAGAGCGGAGTTGGTTTCATTCTCAGTTTAGGAATACATGTGATTTCTCCACATATGCATTGTTCTGGCAACATAGCTCTAAAATATCTGAAGGACTGCCTCTTCCCATATGTCCCCCCAAAGAGCCTTGCGCTCACAGGATCAACACTTATTGATTACCTCTGGCCCCAAATAAATCCGCTTAGCCTTCACCAGGGCCAGGGCTTTTTCTGTCCTGGCTCTGGCCTGGTAGAATCCCACTGGAGAGCAGGGCCCTGTGGGACCTTCTAACATTCTGCAGGGCCTGCAAAATGGAGCTGTTCCATCTAGGGTTGCCAAGTCCATCTTCCACCCCCAGCGGGGGACTTTGGGGGCGTTCCTGGAGGGGGTGGGGCATCCCCAACGTGATGACGCCCCCCCGCCCATGCGCCGGATCTCCAAAAACGGCCGTTCCCTGTACTTAAAGTAGCCGGCAGCCGGCGTTTCCCCTTTAAGAGCAGCTGCGTTTCCCTTTTAAGAACGAAGCCGGCATTTCCCTGCAAGCTTGCGGAATTCGCGCTTGGGATGAAACACGGGTTGCACACACTTCAAGGGAGAGAGATGAGTGGCTGTGGGTGTTGGGGGTGGGGCTTCCCCCGCCAGCCATTTGGCCGGCAGCAGGTAGAACCCTCCCAAAAAACGGGGGACCCCTGGCAAACTGGGGGGGTTGGCAACCCTAGTTCCATCAGGGCTTTGGTTGAGGTGGTGGGTGTCTATCTTAGTTTGCCTCCCTGCTCTAGTTCCCAATTCGCTGAAAGCCACTCTGAGACTCTTTCAGATAGTGAAGGGCGGGGTATAAATCCAGTTGCTTCTTCTTGTTGTGGCAGCTCTTTTGTGGCAGCCATTTTGTGGCTGCGCCCACCATGTTGTATCCCAATTCTAAAGGCTCAAAAGTCTGGAGGCTCAAAAGTGCAGGCCCTGCACTAGAATATGCCTGGCTGTAGAGGATTTGGGGAGCAATGGAAAAGGCTTTTTGCAAGTACAAAGTTTAAAAAGCAACCCTCCAAAACACACACACTTATTATGGCAGAGAGTTTGATCTGGACAAAAATTCCCATCTGAGGAATGGAATTTTCCTGTTTTCCCTCTCCCAGTGATCTCCACTGAAAAGCTTCTTCTTCAGGGGGGGGGGAGACCCTGAGGGATGACACGTTGAGGGTCTGCAGTGTTGTTATGTACTAAGCTCAAATAGTACCAGATAACTGACCTAGCTTGCACACCAGAACAATGGACTACTAGGATCCTGAAGGGAACCTATTGAACGGGAGTTATCTTGTAAATAGCCTATCACGGGGAGTGGGTGTGTGTTGGGTGTGGTGTGTTGCACGCATATAAGCCGGGCTTCGGCCCTGCTTGTGTTGTCTTAGAGTTTAGCTGAAATCACTAATAAACTATGAGCTGATCACTCAACGCGTCTGAACCCAGTATATTTCAAGTGTAAAGAGAGAGTTGGTGGAAATTACCAGTTTAGTCTGAATCCAAACCAGAAGTCACTGCTACGCACTTACAGATGACTGTGTTCCACAAACCAAAACAAATATTTCATGTGCTCAGTTTCTTAGTAGATCTTTGTGGCCACAATGGGAGGAAAAACAAGTCATGAGTGAACTTTGTAGTAAGAAAAACAGGAGACATTATATTTATTTAATTTATTTATACCCTGACTTTCTCTGCAATGAGGACCCAAAACACCTTATGTCATTCTCCTTTCCTCCATTTTATCCTCACAACAGCCCTGCGAGGTAGGTTAGGCTGAGAGAAGGTATCTGGCACAAGGGCACCTAGCGAGTTTCCATGGCTTGAGTGAAGATCCGAACCTGGGTCTTCCAGATACTTGTCTGAGACGCTTAAAATTTCTATGCTACCTTTCCAAGGACCTGCTGGAGGCAGCTTGTGACGAAATGGCATTTACCCTGGGTGTGTACGATGGAGGCCATCTGTACCTGGTGTTTAAAATGGTTTCCCATAAGGGTAAGTGGCCTGTAGTTCCGGATGGGGGCCTGCAGGGCTAACCCTCACCAGGTTGATGGGACTTCCTCAGTTGCCTGCCTACATTTCCCAGAAGCGCTAGGGGAAAAGAGCAGGAAAATATGGACACACCCCAGGGGTGGAGCCAGGGAGATAAAGGTTTTGGCCCCTGAGGAGAGTCTTTAGTCTTCAGCCAGGTCTTCAGGCTTTGGCTCAGCATGGACGGCAGGTTCAAGGGAGTGTACAGATGGGGGCTCCTGTTGCCTCAAACTCCAGGGCATCCAGGCCACTATAGACCATGGTGGATAGCCAGGAAGGCAACAATACCAGTGACCAGTCCGGTGAAGGGCTGGGGTTTCTCCACAACCTCCAGAGAAAGTGAGGGTGTGTAGGGGACAGAGGAATGGCATTTTGAAGCATATTTATTTTCTGCCCAGGTTGTGTTAATGTGCTTGTGTTTATTTTCTGTGCTTAATTTGTAAATAGTTAAAATAAATCTTCTTTTTGGAATTTTAAGACCTGGTATGCCTTGACCACCTACTCCTCCCTGCTCAGCGTGTTACCAGGGACAAAGGGAGGCTAGAGAGCACAAATGGATCCAAATTGGAGGGGTTGCCAACTCTCCAGGGGGCACCCAAAGATAGTGGTACCAACTTCCCAAGGGTGGGGAAATCAGCCAGAGGGGTCTCATTGTCCCTGTAGGAAGGTGGTGTCAATTCAGTGAGTGGTGGCAGCGTGTAACGAAGGGAAATAGCCCCACCAAGCAGGGTGGGAAGGCCAAAACAGGGGCTTGCGAGCCACAGAACGGCTGCTCAGTCTCCCAGGGCTGAGGGCTGGTCCCTGTTTCGCCACACAGCTTACAAAACATAAAACATTCAATGTTTTTATTTATTTATTATTTAAAATATTTACCACCCACCTTTCTTCCCGATGTTGTTCAAGGCGGCTTACAACAATATGTATAACACATAAAATACATTAGAAACATTTAAAAAACCAGAATTTAAAATCACAACTCCGTAAACTTAACAAAATCACCATTCAGTAAACTTAACAAAATGCGGTACTAAACTTTAAAATTAAAACCAAGCATTAAAAAAACCCACCAGCCAGTGCACAAAAACATTAAAAACTCAACAGTTCAAAATGAATTTAATAATTTCCAGGCTAAAATCACATTATAAAAATGACATTAAAAGCCTGGTGCTTAAAAGGGAGCGGTGTTAAGGGCCAGGTAAGCCTCAAGGGAAAAGACATTCCACAGTGAGGCACCACCGCTGAAAAAGTCCTGTCGCTGGTTGTTGCCGGACTCACCTCTGAAGGTGGGGTCACAGAGACCAGGGATTGTCAGGAAGGTCTCAGCTGGCATGCCAGACAGTATGGGAGAAGGTGATCCTTTAAGTACCCTAGCTTCAAGCCATTTACAGCCTTACAGGTAAGAACCAGCACTTTCAATTGTGCCCAGGACCCCGGCTGGCAGCCAATGCAGACCTTTCAGCACTTGAGTGATATGATCCCCGTATTTCCCTCTCCCCCACCTCGCAGTAGCCTGGCTGCCGCATTCTGGGCCAGCTGAAATTTCCAGACTATTTTCAAAAGCAGCCCCATCTACAGTAATTTAAAGATGGATGCAATCGCAGCATGAATCACTATGGCCAGATCACACTTTTCAAGGAACAGCCATAGCGGTCGTATCTGCCAAAGCTGATAAAACACATTGTGTGCTACAGAGGAGACTGGAGACTCCAACCACAGGCCAGCAGCACCCCCAAGCTACAATTTTGCTCCTTCAGGTGTGCAACCCCCTCCGGAACAGTCCGACTCCACAATCCTCAAGCATTGCTGTTATTGACCAACAGCACCTCAGTATTGTTTGGACTGAGCTTCAGCCTATTGGCCCCCTCCCCATCCCATTAGCAGAGCTGCTGTCATCCGCATTTTGGTGGCACCTTACTCCAAACCCCCTTATGATCTCTCCCAGCGGCTTTATGTAGATGTTAAACAGCATGGGAGGGCTCATTCCAAGACTGCCATAAATAAGGGTTGCTATTTTTTTTTAAGTCACAGTGCTTGCCACCAGGAATAAAAAAGATACATTAAGCACTAAAGGACCTGTGTGGTGCAGGGGATAGTATGTTAAACTGAGATAACAAGGATTAAATCTTCAGCCTGCCCTGTAGGCATGGACCACTCTCGGCTTGTACTTCAATTCCCCTTCAGTAAATTAGCAACAGAACATATATCTATGGGGCCCATGATTTATGTGATTTTTTTCTGAGGCAAAACACTTGCATTTTGACTGCTGTGGGAACGTAAAGACCCATCTGCAGTCAAGGCTGAAATCTGGCACCTAATTAGAGAAATGCAGGTTTATCCCAGGGGGGTGCCATGTCTGCACATCTCAGACAAGTGATTTGAATCCAAAATCCAGTGACCAAATGGTATAGATATATTTTACTGCATGGTTTCCACTTTATAGCCCTAAGTATTCCAATATAGCCCTAAGTATTTTTTACTGAGATTAAAAAAAGGAAAAGAAAAGAGGACCATTTTTCATCTATTTCACAAATATCAAGAAGTACATTGTATATGAACATATCTTACATAGGGTGCGAAATTTATGTAAAAGCTGGCACTTCTATAGTGCACAGAGGGAAAATGTTATAAAAGTTGTGCTCTAAAGTAGCATATTACATCGCTAGATACTTGCACAATTCATGCAAATTGTTAATCTCCATGAGGGAGTGCACCACTTCTACTGGTCAAAGCAGCAGCCATCTTAAAGGAGCTGAAAGTATTTTCCACCTATCAGACTGCATATTTAATAAACAATCAAAGCCAAGCCAAGCCAAGCAGTAAACACGCGTATTATTCTTTGCACAGTGTATCGATACTAATTTTAAGAAATTGGCCATTACAGAAGGATTTAGCTTGGCAAACCAGCAGAGGGCAAACTCAGTCTGTATATTCTCTATGCATTCCCCCTCCACACAAGATACTGCTAGTCCCTGTTTTGCATATTTATCTTTTATCCAATAGCCTGTACACAGATGACTGGCAGCACCTTATCTTGCAACAAGATGTATGAGCATTATCACATCTGACACTAAATGGCTTTTCAGGAAACTGAGTTAATATTTATTACACCAATCAACAAGCTGCCAAGGCATACATCACACACACACAAAAACCCTTAGCTGCAACTTTATTCCACAAGCATTCTCATTATGAACTAGAACTGGTCACACTTTTGTTATGCATTGTAGGCAAAGCTGCTTTTTTAAACCAGATTCAACGAGGACAGCCACATCTGTTTAACTATGTTCCAGTCCTGTGTCAGTTACACGTGTGGGGTGAAGCTCTGATTTTTACAAAGCAGGCATGTGGGATAGGGGAACTGTACCCTTTCCTACATCACCTTCCCATTCTCTGACACCCCAGGCACCTTACTTCTAGCTAGGGTTGCCCATCTCCAGGTGAAGGCCTGGAAATCTCCTGGAATTGCAAGTGATCTCCAGACCACAGATATTGGCTCCCCTGGAAAAAAAATGGCTGGAGAGTCTATTTTTCTATATCCCGCTGAAGGATTTAATAGGGAACGTATTATTATTTATTATTAATTTGGATTTGTATCCCGCCCTCCCCTTAGTGACTCAGGGCGGGTTCCAACAATACAACAAAATAATCAACTTAGAGCTCCACCCTTTCTTGTAGTCAGGCCCTGCTAAAGAGCTGAATCTTCCTCCTAAACAACATTGCCCTGAGCTGCCAAGTGTAAGCTCCTCTGTCTGATCCAGGCTTCAGCTCTGGCCCTCTTCCTTCTTTGTTCCTGGGGTCCCAGGGAAGACTCTGGAGGTACAGAAGGCAGATGGGTCCATTCAGGGGGTTTCTGGTCTGCCCATTCCATGGGAAGTTAAACAGCAGCCTGTTGTTGGAGAAGAGGCATTGGGAAGGTTCCCCCAGAGATTCCAGAGAGCAGATATAAAGGTAGGACCATGGGAAGCTCCTTTTTCCTCAAGGAGTTCTCCTCTTTTTCTGACAAGTCTTCTTCTCATGTATAGGCTAGAACAGGCCTAGAGAGGCAGTGGCAACAGAGAGAGACCGAAGCTGTTCCATACTTCTGTCCACTGTTCATTCACCTCCACGAACACACAGCTGCCAGGAGGTGCAGTTAGCAACTGAGATAAAGTTGAACAATTTTCTGTTGCACTGATAGCCCAGTCTCTTCAGATCTGAGAAGACCCTAGTTAGCATTTGGATGTGAGACCACCAAGGAAGTCCAGGGTTGGAACACAGAGGCAGGCAGTGTTCCCTCTAAGCTAAATTAGTGTGACCTAGCTCACAGTTTTTTAGCCTCCGGCTCACACATTTTTGTCTTAACTCAGGAAGGATGGCTCCAGAGCAAACTAATTTATGCAGTAGCCAAATTGCTCACTCACAACTTTAATGCCAGTAGCTCACGAAGTAGAATTTTTGCTCACAAGACTCCACAGCTTAGAGGGAGCATCGGAGTCAGGCAATAGCAAACAACCTCTGAGCATCTCTTGCCTTGAAAACCATACAGGGTTGCCATAAGTCAGCTGCAACTTTTGTCCTATATCCCGCTGAAGGATTTTATAGGGAACTTATTATTAATTTTTATTATTATTAATTTGGATTTGTATCCCGCCCTCCCCTTAGCGACTCAGGGCGGGTTCCAACAATATAAATATAATACAACAAAATTATCAACTTAGAGCTCCACCCTTTCTTGTAGTCAGGCCCTGCTAAAGAGCTGAATCTTCCTCCTAAACAACATTGCCCTGAGCTGCCAAGTGTAAGCTCCTCTGTCTGATCCAGGCTTCAGCTCTGGCCCTCTTCCTTCTTTGTTCCTGGGGTCCCAGGGAAGACTCTGGAGGTACAGAAGGCAGATGGGTCCATTCAGGGGGTTTCTGGTCTGCCCATTCCATGGGAAGTTAAACAGCAGCCTGTTGTTGGAGAAGAGGCATTGGGAAGGTTCCCCCAGAGATTCCAGAGAGCAGATATAAAGGTAGGACCATGGGAAGCTCCTTTTTCCTCAAGGAGTTCTCCTCTTTTTCTGACAAGTCTTCTTCTCATGTATAGGCTAGAACAGGCCTAGAGAGGCTGTTCCATACTTCTGTCCACTGTTCATTCACCTCCACGAACACACAGCCACAGCTGCCAGGAGGTGCAGCTAGAAACTGAGATAGAGTTGAACAATTTTCTGTTGCATTGATGGGTGAGCACCAAGCACTGGTGACCAGGAGGAACCAGTGCTGCAGTTTGTTTGCCTATACTCTCTGGCTGAGGCCTAAGGCTAAGGTGGTGGGCACCAGGAGTGTATTGGCCTCCCCTGCTCTGGTTTCCTTTTTGCTTGCATTAGTCCATCTGCGTTGTTCCATCTGGCACTAATCACATCTGCCTGCCCCCTCTCAGATAAGTTACATCTGTCTGTCCACAGACAGGGAGCCCTGGAGTACATGTACTGCTGACATCACCAATAGTGGATTATCAGTCATGTAAATTGTGATATTGATTTTAAATTGTATTGTGCTTATGTTGTGCTCATGCTTGTTGTAACCCACCCTGAGCCTGCTTGTGAGGGAGGGTGGGCTAAAAGCTAAAAATAAAATAAAAATAAATACCCTGGCCTGGATAGCCCAGGATAGCCCAGTCTCTTCAGATCTGAGAAGACCCTAGTTAGCATTTGGATGTGAGACCACCAAGGAAGTCCAGGGTTGGAACACAGAGGCAGGCGGTGTTCCCTCTAAGCTAAATTAGTGTGACCTAACTCACAGTTTTTGAGCCTCCGGCTCACACATTTTTTTTCTTAACTCAGGAAGGATGGCTCCAGAGCAAACTAATTTATGCAGTAGCCAAATTGCTCACTCACAACTTTAATGCCAGTAGCTCACAAAGTAGAATTTTTGCTCACAAGACTCCACAGCTTAGAGGGAGCATCGGAGTCAGGCAATAGCAAACAACCTCTGAGCATCTCTTGCCTTGAAAACCATACAGGGTTGCCATAAGTCAGCTGCAACTTTATGGCAAAAAATTCCCACCTCTTTCTCAGCCACAGTCTGGAGATGCTCACTGGGCAGTACCTTGCCAACGGACCCCCAAAAATGTAATGTCCTGTTCTTAAATCATCTGTTCTAATCCCTATAAGGTCAGGTTGCTCTGGCACTTGCAAAGTGAATGACTTAAAACTATACCTTGACTGACACTCAATCTCCGTTGTAAAAGCCTATACAGAAAGAGAACACACTCGTTCCCTCTTTCCCTGGGCAACTTGTTCCATTCCCCGGCAGTTCTTACAATTAAGAATTTCAATCCACATCTACTTTGCTGCCTCTTGAGTCTGTCGCCTTCTACATTTTCTGGTACTTCAGAGTGGAAAGAGTTGTTCAGGCTTCTTCAGATATTTGCAAAAGAGCCTTCGCACCTCCTTCTACTCAGTCTTTACTTGGAACAGTTCCATTTCCTTCGGTGTGAACCACGCAAGCATACACAAGCCACTCAAGAAATCCCACCCACAGCTGTTTGCAGCACTCCCTTCCTCTCTCCATTTACCTAATAATACCCCCCAGCGTGATTACCAACTAAAGTTCTTCCAAATTCAGGCATGCTATGCAAAAGCATTCTATTAAAATTAGCCGAGGATTCCCTTTCACACACGCATCATCTGTGAATGGTGTGGCATACTACGCAGAAAAAGATAAACAACCCCCAAATATATGTGCCAAGTTAACTCTTAATCGTTTTTTTCCTTTGCTCTCCTGTTAGTTCTCACAACAGCCATTTTTGTATCCCGAAGTGTAAATAGAGAGAAACAGAACTAGCAGCCCTAAAACCTTTGTTCTGAAAGAGACTGGGGAAATGGTTTTCATACAGAAAATTCAAAGATATGCCAAGAAATATTTGCTTCAAATGGGGTGCCCTGTGAGAACTATTCACAATAGCCCTGATGTAAAGGAAAATGTGAGCCCTGCTTATAATGGTATTTTTATAGAAGGTTAGTTCATGTGGAACAGAGCTTACCATACATGCTTTGGGTTTTAAATTGGGGTAACAATCTTAAAATATACTTTAACTGTTGCGCACTGGCCAGTTTGGTTGCATCTTTGCTGTTAAAGTTCACTCATTACCAGGTCTTTCCCTTTTAACTCTGGGGCAAGTGATGCTCTGTCTTCTTGGTGCTTGCTAGTCCTGTGTACTTTGCGAGGTCCTGCCAAAACTTGGATGCTATTAGTCTGTTTCACTCTCCGGATGCTATTGGAACACTGTCTGGTACTATTGCATGGATGACTTTCAGCTGGTGAAGTCTGATGGACAAACTACTGCGTGGGCATTTTTGGTGCTCAAGTAGGTGGTAGCTACATACCCTCAGATGTTTGTGGAGAAGACAGATTATCCAGACCTGCTTTAATTTGATGACAGCAACAACCTGGAGCTCCATCTTGAGCCTGCACCAATTCTTGGATATAAGAGTCATTCCAGAGCCTGGTGGTGGTAGAAAGTGCCATTAAATTGCAGGTGATTTATAGCAACCCCATAGAGTTTTGAAGACATGAGATGTTCAGAGGTGATTTGCCACTGTCTGCTATGATGGACCCCTGCTGCTTCTTCTCTGTGAGGCAGATTTTCCCATCAAAACACTGTTCCCCACTCTGACTGAGCAGCCTCTTAGCAGCGTATTTGAATGATAGAATTATAACTTTTTTGCGTGTCCCACTCTATGATAGAGAAGTTACTTGGCTTTAGCCCAGGCCAGAGACTTTTTTGTAACTCAGCAGGAGCCCTCTTAAAAATCCCTTTTCTAAATGGCACTTGACACAAAGTAAAGTTCAAACAGAAAGGATGATGTTACTGAACAGGCACAGTTGAGTTAGGAATAGGGCAAGGGACAAAAAGTTGAGGTAAATTTGGTTGCTTATACAAATTATAATACTTTGAACAGGCAACAG
>NW_015167532.1:449083-468162 GCF_001447785.1 Gekko japonicus | reverse complement strand
AACAGTGGGAGGGCTTCTAATGACCTGGCCCCAATGGTGGACCTCCTGATGGCACCTGGTATTTTTGGCCACTGTGTGACAGAGTGTTGGACTGGATGGGCCTTTGGCCTGATCCAACACTGGCTTCTCTGATGTTCTTATGTTCTTAACATAGCAAAGCATGAAATGCCAGATCAAATCATCTTTGTTTTTAGTTCACCTCTATATTGTACATTTTTCTTTTATGAAAAACAAGCCTGGGCTCTCCTTTGCTAGTCCTGTGTACTTTGCGAGGTCCTGCCAAAACTTGGATGCTATTAGTCTGTTTCACTCTCCGGATGCTATTGGAACACTGTCTGGTACTATTGCATGGATGACTTTCAGCTGGTGAAGTCTGATGGACAAACTACTGCGTGGGCATTTTTGGTGCTCAAGTAGGTGGTAGCTACATACCCTCAGATGTTTGTGGAGAAGACAGATTATCCAGACCTGCTTTAATTTGATGACAGCAACAACCTGGAGCTCCATCTTGAGCCTGCACCAATTCTTGGATATAAGAGTCATTCCAGAGCCTGGTGGTGGTAGAAAGTGCCATTAAATTGCAGGTGATTTATAGCAACCCCATAGAGTTTTGAAGACATGAGATGTTCAGAGGTGATTTGCCACTGTCTGCTATGATGGACCCCTGCTGCTTCTTCTCTGTGAGGCATATTTTCCCATCAAAACACTGTTCCCCACTCTGACCGAGCAGCCTCTTAGCAGCGTATTTGAATTATAGAATTATAACTTTTTTGCATGTCCCACTCTATGATAGAGAAGTTACTTGGCTTCTGCCCAGGCCAGAGACTTTTTGTAACTCAGCAGGAGCCCTCTTAAAAATCCCTTTTCTAAATGGCACTTGACACAAAGTAAAGTTGAAACAGAAAGGTTGATGTTACTGAACAGGCAAAGTTGAGTTAGGAATAGGGCAAGGGACGAAAAATTGAGGTAAATTTGGTTGTTCATACAAATTATAATAATTTGAACAGGCAACAGAGTATAGTTGAAGTTTATATCCTTAGAGACTCAGTTCTTAACTGTAAGAGGTTTGTTTCTTAGAGATTTCTTTCAGCAACAATAAAGTTTCGTAAAACTATTTTAGTTTCCTGGAAGTTAGTACTTTCTTCCTGTATTTGAATACTTCCCTTGATGGATTATAACTTTCCCTTTTTCACTCTTGAGGAGTCCAAGACCATTTCCCTTTGCACACAAACCAGGGGTCCCTTCTGACTGAGCTTAACCCCCTGAATAACTGGGTTAAGAAATGTCCTCCTCTTTCTAGGAGTGATAATCCTTTTTTGTTTGGCTAGACTGGCAATTTTCAACCACCTGTCCATTCTCTTCTGTCAAACCTAAACCTCAGTTCTGGAGACTGTGCATAAACAGAAATCAGCTAGGGCTCACACACTTTAAGTTCTGACTTCTGGACTTTTCCTCAAATGCAGGGGTCATTTCGTAGAAAAAGAGCTAGGGCCTCAAATGTGTTGGTACACAGTAAAGGCACAGTAAAGACACAGTAAAGTTGTGTCCCTTCACTTCCCAAGTGACTTTTCTGTTTCCCTCAGATGGACTCACACACACTTCTCCTGAATGGCAACTGCTAAGCCAAAATCCAAATGATGACTCTCTCTGACTAGACTGACAAGACTTTTGAAAGCTCTCCTCAGCTGGTGCTGACCAATCAGAGGGAAGAGGGTACACGAAGGCAGAAGCCTGTAAATCAAACTGTGCTTTACAGTGAGGCATTAACCCCTAATCTCCTAGCTCTCTGAATCTGATGCCCTAAGCATCCTGCTTTTTGAGGTCAGTTCATCATACCTGCCTCTGTGATGTGACCCTGGACTGCCATCCCAGTACCAACTTTGCTTAACTTCCAAGATCTGACAAGATCAGGCTAGCCTGGGTCATCCAGAGCCTAGCCTATTGTAAAAAGCCACACTGGCCAAACTTGATCTGCTACTGAACAAATTACATAGAACAGAGGTGTTGAACTTATTTGTTACAAGGGCCGGATCTGACATAAATGTCACTTTATTGGGCTGGGCCATGCGTGCTGTAAAATGTAACACGAGACACCAGAGATTTAAACATTAGAAAGGTCATTTCAGATGCTGAATGGCAATAGCAGGTGAATGACAATATGTAAGACCGCAAGCCTGCTATGGTGTTTTTATGGACTGTGTTATACTGTACCTGATGAAGTGTGCCAACACTGTACCTGATGAAGTGTGCCAATGACAGACTGTGCCTGAAACTGACATGCTGTGAGCGCCCAATGAGGATACATACCAAAGACTGTGTTCTTGTCATGGTTGCTACTCCTGAGGTGTTCCCGTGTCTAGTGCACGCCATAGAACAGAACACATAGTCACAGAAAGCACAAGACGCCACTTCAAACCAGCCGCATGGTCACCTACCTCCAGGGGCCCCCTCCCCCTCACACCAACGAAGCTGCACGTACTCACAAAGACTTGGTAGACTTGGTATTCAGCCTGGCCGCATGGACATGAGTCATCCATCTGCATACTAATACCCCTAGCCCAGGTGTCTTGATTGAGTTAGCAACTAGATCTCAAATTGCCCTCCAGTTTCTTGGCCCACCCGGAGGAATACAGTAGCCAATCACAGACCCTTTGGCTATGACAGAACACAGCGTCATAGGGGAGGTCCCCTGGACCCAGCTCCTCCTCTAGACCCCTTTGATATAATCAAGAATGCACCCACAGTTCGCTCTCTTACGTTCCTGCTCTTGAGCTCTCTCCCTGAACCCCCCATCGCTCTCTAACAACACCCTCTACAAAACCTGCTTTTCCTCTTAAGTCCAGCTTGCTATCCCATACCCTACCCATCCCTCTTTACGTTCTAGTATTGCGCAGCTAGAACTTCTTGGCACGTGGTCTTACCTGGTCTGAGTCCATTGGCCATTCTTTTCCAATTTTCTCCCCATCCTTACCCCTTCGCTGGAAGTTTGGAGCCACGCAGTTGCAGCTAGGTAATTATAACCCAGAGCATCAACCACCATAACTGTGTTGTATTATTCTATCTTAATTTCTTAGTTCTTGTGTGCTGTGAATGTTGTATGTGATCGAGTGAAGTGTGCCAGTAAACTATCATTATTATTAAGGAAGTTTGCTTCAGTCTTTCATTGGGAACCTCGGAAACAGTGCCATCCTCCGTAAACATAGACGGAAGAATCCCGATAAAAATAACTGTACCGGTTGTTTCTCTTTGAGAGCAATTCGGCTAACAAATAGGAAGCTTGATTTGATTAGGTGTGATATGCAGAGGGGTAGTAGGCGTGGAGATACCAGCATTGGTAATGAGACAGGAAACCTAGGTCTCAGTTCTGTCCAGGAGGAGAAACTACAATATTCAAAAAACAGTGGGGGAACATTTAACCTTCCAGGACATTCAGTTTTTGACCTAAGAGTAGCCGTTCTCTTACAAAGGGATTTCAATGGGAGATTAGAAGGGGAGGCTGCTGAATTGCAACTGATAATGAAGCTCAATGCATCCTCCAGGACTGAGTTGATACCTGGGTTTCCTATCTCATTACTAATGCCTGCTATTGTCAATTTGGCATCTGAAATCACTCCACTCTCCAAGATATAAGGACCAATGGACTCAAACCTAGCAGTTATCTGAAGAAGTGAGAAGTGACTCACAAAAGCTCATTCTCTGCCACAAGTTTTGTTAGGTGCTACTGGACTCTTGCTCCTTTCTTCTAATAAAGATCGCAAGCTGTGCTGCTGTGCTGCTGGGTTTCTTTCCCCCCCCCTTCATCTGTTTAAACTAGGGGGGGGGTCTCTCCAAGTGAAATAATGTGTTGATTTCAGACTGGGCAAAATCAGTGCTAGTGCATCAAAAACAAAGAGGGATTGAAGAAAGGCAGCCAGAGAGAGAGAGATGTTGAACTGGAACATATGGAACCATAAATGTATTTTTAAATACTAAGCCATCTACTTCCAGTCATTAAACAATGGAACCCAATCCAAGTGTTCTGATTCCTAATCAAGGTCAGATAGGCACTGAGAAATCTAATGTAAAAAAACCTTTTCAGAATAAGCCAGAATAATTTCCTGTTAATTCTACTTTCCCCTTATCCCAATGTGCCCCTTCCTTTCAACACAGGCGTGTGTGTGTGTGTGTGTGTGTGTGTGTGAGAGAGAGAGAGAGAGAGAGAGAGACAGAGAGAGAGAGAGAGAGAGACAGAGAGATACCAAGACTCAAAAAACCACAGTGTAGCATGGTGATCTCAATGTAAAGTGTGCTTAGCAGAAGAATCTATCCACCAGAAGAAAGAGAAGAATAATGAAAGCTTATACCTGAAATAAAACTTTGCTGGTCTTAAAGGAGCCATGGGACTCAGGCTTTGCTCTTTCTCCTGCACAAACACTCACTTTCGCTTTCCCTCCCACTTCCTTCCTTCCAAAGGAGAAGAGCTCAGACAATGGAGGGAAGGGAGGCTTGGCTTGGTCCCCTCCCACATGAAGCAGGAACCAAGAAGAGGGAGCTTGGCAAAAACCAGCTGCAATACGGTGGCAGCCCCACAGAAGGAAGCAGCAGAGAGCCAGTTGCTTGCGGGCCAGATCCGAGCCCTGCAGGTGCTGGATTCTGCCCATGGGCTGTATGTTTGACATCCCTGACATAGAAGATCCAGGAGAGACTGACACACAAGTACGGTTGACAAGTTCCGGTAGACTGGGGGAGTGGAGGGACCTCATGTGGGTATAATGCCATAGAGTCCAACTTTCAAAGCATCCATTTTCTCCAGGGGAACTGATCTCTGTAGTCTGGAGACTACAGTAAATTGCCAGGCCCCATCTGGAGGTTGGCAACATTATATACTAGTCCCCTGCCACAAGCCTTTGAGGGAAAACTGAATTCTATTCCTGTCAAGCCTAAAGCATCTGCAGAAGTTCACTGCCCTCCTACATGCAGAACACTGTGAGCCGGTTTGGTGTAGTGGTTAAGTGCGCAGACTCTAATCTGGGAGAACCAGGTTTGATTCCCCTCTCCTCCACTTGCACGTGCTAGATGACGTGGGGCAAGTCATAGTTCTGGCACAGCTGTCCTTGAAAAAAAAGAGCAGTTTCTGTCAGAGCACTCTCAGCCCCACCTACCCCACAGGGTGTCAGTTGTGGGGAGGAGAAGGGAAAGGAGATGGTAAGCCGCTCCGAGACGACTTTGGGTAGTGAAGGGCGGGGTATAAATCCAATCTCTTCTTCTTCTGCTAAGGAGGATTGCAGCTACAAGAAATAGCATCACTCCACAGTAGCAAAGATTTGGTTCTGAGCATTTTAAGCTGATCTATTAATGTAGCCGCTCATGCAGATGATGTCCCCTCTCATATAACTGACCTCAAACTTCTCTAAGAATTTAATATCTGATCCATCGTTGGCTGATTAAACACACACAAAAATCATTAATTGCATAGCACTTTTGACTGGTGAGCTGGAAGAAGAGAGTATTTGCAGCATTTTTAATTTAAGATATAAATGAGAGAGTCTATGGGGGAAATGCTACTCCCTCCTTCTACAGCATCACCTTATAGTTGGAAGGTAGGTTATTTATCTATTTAAACCATTTTTATCCACCTTTCTACCTTAAAGAACTGGAGGTAGCTTACGATATAAACAGAAAAAACATAAAAGTACATAAATGCATTAAAAACAAATTAAAATCATAATTTATAACCACCAATAAATAAACCCCTAAAGTTATACTTATGATTAAGATATGTATTTATTTAAGCACTCATATTCCACTTTTCTCCACAGAGGGACCCAAAGCTGTTTACAAACATAGTGTGGATAAAAAAACAAAAACCAGCAACAACAACAACAACAAAATGGCTTGTGTGAGTCAGGGATCAATTGCTGCTTCAGCCACAGGAACAATCAGCAAGCCACAGGCTAAGCACAGGACGGATAAGAGCCCTTTGGCTGTTACCCAAGCTTTACAGTGCCTGCAGGAAGAGGAAGGCAAACTGTTGCCCAGATCAGATGCAACCCAAACACAAACTGCAAGAGCTGGACCTAAAATACACTTTCTTTCCCGTCTCTCAAAAAAAAAATGTTCAGCTCAAAAAACAAAGCTGAATATTAATCAGTCAATTGACCTAGAAAGACGCAAGGTTCCAACACCCCAAGCAACTAGGACTTAAAAGGGCTGTTTCCCCTGTTCTGTCCAAGCTCTTTGTGAGGGTCCAGTAATTTTCCCATCTGTTTCTTTTATTTATTTGGCCTTGCTTGGATAAGACGTAAGAAACAAATACACTAAATCAGGGCTATTTTGGGGCAGGAACGCACAGGAACGGAGTTCCAGCTGGCTTCAGAGTTGGTCACACCCACTACAGCCAAAACCTCTGCTTGCGTGGCTACAGAGGGAAGGCCTGGAGAGCAACCCCACGACGACTCCAAGGCAGGCCGGCCAGGGGGTGCCCTGGAAGGATCGAGGAGGCATTTAAATGCCTCCCCGTGCCTTCCCCAGCCTGTCCAAGGGCCGGCTTGCCCGGGCTCCCCGCAGCCATGGGGTGCCCAGGCAAGCCAAGGGAAGGCAGTTTAAACTGCCTTCCCTTCCCTCCAAGGGCCGACCTGCCTGGGCTCCATGCAGTTGTGGGGCGCCCGGGCAAGCCAAGGGAAGGCATGGTGTGTGGCCTAATATGCTAATGAGCTGTGCTGTCAGGGGTGTGGCCAAATATGCTAATGAGTTTCTGCTGTTGGGTGTGACCTATTATGCTAAAGAGGTCCTGCTGGGCTTTTTCTACAAAAAAAAAAAACCCTGCACTAAACCATGCAGATTTTTCATGACTGGGATGGGCGATTTTAAGGCTAGGTGTTTCTTTCACAACTCTAGCCCACCCTCATCTACATATATATAAAAGGCTAGCCATGATCCTGATGACTCACCTTCTAACTGATTGGGCCAGCCTTTCAAGGTCATTTGCATATGTGGGCTGATTGGGCTTTGTTCCATTCCAAACATCATCCTCTCCCCCCTTCCATGTCCAGTCGGAACACAGAAGTCATTTGCATATGTGGCCTGATTGGCCCTCACCTCCAACATTCTAAACAGTTTGCTGTTGCTGTTGGGAGTCACTGAATGTGTCCTGAGGTAAAATACATCTCCCAATCAGCCCCTAAATACTCACTGGGGTTGCCAATCTCCCTGTGGGGCCTGGAGATCTCCCGGAAATCACCATGTTCCCCAGCCACAGCAAACATTTATTCCTCCTCATCCCAAACCCTGTCCTCTCCAGGCTCTACCCCTCAAATCCACAGGTTTGGCCCTCCCCTTCATATTGCTAACCTCCAGGCAGCACCTGGAGATCCCCAGCTATTACAACTGATCTCCAGATGACCAACATCAGTTCTCCTGGAGACAATGGCTGCTTTGGGCAGTGGACTCTATGGTATTATACCCTGCTGAGGTCTCTCCCACCCCTGAGGTCCCTCCCCACCCCAAACCCTGCTCTCCCCAGGCTCTACCCCTCGAATCTACAGGTGTTTCCCAACCCAGAGTTGGCAACCTTGTAACTGGCTTCAGAACTGCTTTCCAGACCCTTAAAACCCAGAAAACATGGCACAGGAGGAGGTGCTTTTCTACCTTAGCTGCCACTGCATAGCCCAAAATAAATATAAGTCTGGGATGGAGGGAACCATTCCTGTTACCACGTGGCTCTCCTCCCATACTACCCACTTGGGGCAGCAAAATAACTTGAGACAGCCCTGCCTTATAGCTAAGCAGAAGGAAATAAACATGGCTCCCCCCCCCCTCTTTTCCCCTTCCCTCCACCGCCCCACCAGCCGCAGCTGGGACACTCACCTGAAGCCTCTTTCTAGAGCTTGTTGTATTTCTTCCCACAACAGGCCTAGTTCACTATAAATTACATGGGAGGGATTTTCTTGCAACCACATCTGGAAGCATCATGAATCCCTGCCACCTAGCAACCACGACACAGGTTGGGAACTATGGCTTTAGAGCATTACCACAATACAAAAGGAAAGTTACACCACTTTCACACTTGCTAAATAATGCAGTTTCAATCCACTTCAGCAACCGTTTGCAAGTGGATTTTGCCATTTCACATACTAAAATCCACTTGCAAAGTGCACTGAAAGAGGATTATTCAGTGTGTGCGAGAGCACCCTTATACTGTCAAAAAGAATCTTCACAAACACTATGCATGTCAGATTCAAGTTCAGTAGCACTTTAGAGACCAATACAAGTCTGGGGGGTATAAGCTTTCCCTTTGTCAGACATGAGTAAAAACAGAGATCTCTGGTTCCTTTTATCCCAGTCAGAAGGTGGGGGGGTGTTATATAAAGAATGCTTGTACCTGTAAAGGATGCAAAGATAAAATGCATACTGTAATTCACTTGATTAGAGCAGAGGGGAAATCCATCCTTTGCAAATGTTCTTTATAACACCCCTCCTACCTTCTGACTAGGACAGAAGGGCTCAGAGATCTCAATTTCTACTCTTGTCTGTTGAAGGGAGCTTTGAGTCTCAAAAGCTTATGCTTCTTGGTCTCTAAAGTGCTACTGGACTCGAATCTAACTGTTGTACTGCAGACCACCATGGCTACTCTTGAAAACTATGCATGTCAGAAACAGTGATACTGAATTTGTTTTGATAAAGCACATGATGTTGGTGGAAAGTGCCATTGAGTTGCAGCCAACTTATGGCAACCCCAAAGGTCTTTCAAGACAAGAGATGTTCAGAGGTGGTTTGCCATTCTCCACCTCTGTGGAGCATCCATAGACTTCCTTGGTGCTCTTACATCCAAGTACCAACCCAGGCTGATCATGCTTAGCTTCCAAAATCTGATGAAACCAGGCTAGCCTGGGGACTTCCAGGTCAGGTAAGATGCAAGATAGACAATTACCGCCATGAACTTCATCTAGTTAATTTAAATTCTCCTACTTGACATTAGACATATGGAGCACCTGCAAGATGCACGTTTAAGTAGAGCACGAGATTAATATTTGGAAATAATTATGTTGTAAAGAAGCCAGTGGAGGGGCAGGAAAAGAGCAAAACTATTAGGTAGATATACAGCTCTAAAAACTTCCTTGAATAAATTGTTCTTGCCAAGATTAACAGGCAGCTGCTTGGATCCACATTTCAACAAAAGCACGGGAAGAAAATCACACACTTTCCCTCTGCCATCAGAACCATCTCATACCAAGTTTTCCTAAAGGATTATGGTGAAGTTCAATGACATCATGTATCCCAGACTTCTATTATAACTACCCAGTCAGTCGATTATACCCTCTCACATTCACAGAGGGGAAGAGCTGAACTCTGTTAGGATTTTTAACTAGATCTGGTGGGGAGAAGACACATTCCTAGAGAAGACACAGCTAAAGGTACAAAAGGGCACATTACAAATGGTTTCAAAGGAAACTCCATATTTTAGATAGACAGATAAACATGATCACACTTCAGGGTTGCTCTCGCTTTCTCTAGCTTATACACAAGTAGTTGATGGGAGAAGGGATGTTCAACATTCAACATTACCCTATAGAAAGGTGGCTCTGAATATAGGCATAGATATATCTACACAAGATAGCATGTAATGACACAACAAGGGGAAATATATTCCTCCCAGAATCAAGATGAAAATATCGCCATCGAACCAAGATGTGCATATCTATTTTAGTTATCCTCTACTTTTCCTCTAAGTCATCCAGGGTACTATTTTTATGGCTCATAGGCGGTCTCCCAAGCACCTGATGAGGCTGGACCTACTTAGCCTTCCCGTTTGTTTAGACCATCCTCATATTCCACATGTTAGCATTATCCATTATTTGTACAAGTACCTTATTTGTACAAGTGCAAAGTAATACCAGTCTGTTGACTTTAGTAATTACAATCTGAATATTTAATTTCAATCTAAATATGTCATCTCCTGCTGTGTTTTATTTAAGTAGTTATTATTGCATTAAGTTGCAACCAATTGCTTTTTCCTCCCAAACAAGTTTTTACAAGGACAATGATATCAGTATTTTCACTCGGCTTTTTTTAAAAAAAACATTATTGGTGTTACACAAAATACTCTCTCATGTCCAGAAAACCGGTAGTTATTATTGCATTAAGTTGCAACCAATTGCTTTTTCCTCCCAAACAAGTTTTTACAAGGGCAATGATATCAGTATTTTCACTCTTTTTAAAAAAACAAATCATTATTGGTGTTGCACAAAATACTCCCTCATGTCCAGGAAAACCATAATCCAGACTCTGTCCTGGCAGGGCCAAGAGAATTGACCTGCTAATGTACACAACGAAGTCCAGCAGGAGCTCAGTGATTGCAGACAAACCAGCTATGAAATCCTTCTGTCAGAAGACTTGGTTTATGACTTGCTGATATCACCCCCTAAAAAGATTTAAGATGACCAGTACCTTTTGGCTATTGACACCCATTCATACAAACTTCGAAAACTATTCAGATATCAGTGAAGGGAATCCTGCAGTAAATGACAAAAGAAGAAAACTTGTAATGGATAAGGTAATCTCCCCCTCCCTGCCAAGACATCGCCCACCATAGCTCTGACTGGGGCATGATGTGCCTCATTCTGAAATCCTCCCCCACTACCAGCCCTAGCATTATTGGCCCTCTTGCTGTTTTACCCTCCAACTCACTCCATTCCTCCTTTCTAAAACTCTCCCACTGAGAACTCCCTTTTGGGTACTCCACAAAGGGTTCCCACACCAAACTTCTGATTTATTTGACCCCCTTGTCCTTCTCTCTGCCACCCACTAGCTGACTTCTTCTCCCTATGAAAGGGCAACACTGTACATGCAGCCATACATTTGGAGGCAATGTCCATGCTACCTTGCACAGGAATTGTTTGTTGGGTGGGTTCCAGTTGGATACCCTGCTGCTTTTACAGTGTATTTGTAGAAAGCCAGTGTGTTGTAGTGGTTAAGAGTGGCGGGCTCTAATCTGGAGAATCGGGTTGATTCCCCACTCATCCACGTGCAACCATCTGGGTGACCTTGGGCCAGTCAAGGTTCTCACAGAACTCTCTCAGTCCCACCTGCCTCACAAGGTGTCTGTTGTGGGGAGAGGAAGGGAAGACAACTGTAAGAACCTCTTCGGGTAGTAAAGAGTGGGATATAAAAACCACTACTACTACTACTGCTGCTGCTTTTTTATATTGCCACATGAAATTCCTCCTTTTGCCCTATTTAATTATACCTTTTCTAGCCCATACAACGGATCCTTTGAATTTAGTTTTACCACCTCATCCTTTCTAAGATATCATTTCTGAACATGTTTATATATTTTGTTGTTGTTCAGTCACATTCGAGTCTGACTCTTCGCAACCCCATGGACCACATCACGCCAGGCCCTCCTGTCCTCTGAAATTTGTTCAATTTCATGTCTGTTGCATCAATAACACTGTCTAACCATCTCATTCTTTGCCGCCCCCTTCTTCTTTTACCTTCAATCTTTCCCAGCATCAGGGTCTTCTCCAGTGAGTGCTCCCTTCTCATTGGGTGGCCAAAGTATTTGAGCTTCAGCTTCAGTATCTGACCTTCCAGGGAACAGTCAGAGTCGATTTCTTTTAGGATTGACTGATTTGATCTCCTTGCAGTCCAAGGGACTCTCAAGAGTCTTCTCCAGCACCATAATTTGAAAGCATCTATTCTTCAATGTTCAGCCTTCCTTATGGTCCAACTCTCGCAGCCATGCATTACTACTGGGAATACCATTACTTTGACCATACGGACTTTTGTTGGCAGGGTAATGTCTCTACTTTTTATTATGCTGTCTAGGTTTGCCATAGCTTTCCTCCCAAGGAGCAGGCGTCTTTTACTTTCATGGCTGCAGTCATCGTCTGCAGTGATCTTGGATCCCAGGAACATGAAGTATAGTCTCAAAGATCTTGCAGATGAGTTAGGTGTACACTTGTGAAGGCACATGTATGTTCAATGGTAACACTGATAATAATTCTGTGCCCTCAAGTCACAACTGACTCATGGCGAGCCCCAGGACCATGGGGTTTCCAAGGCAAGAGATAGGCCTTTATTGTCTCTATGGCAATCCCAGTATTTCTTGGTGGTCTGCCATCCAAGGACTAAGTGTAGCCAACTCTGCTCAGCTTCCAAGCTCTGATGAGACTGAGGTAGTCTCGGCTATTAGGCTTCTAATTAGTAAACATCATTTGATGTGGCCATGAGTGGACACCAGAGGGAGGCTGTGCACTTAAGCCAAGTGGAGTTGTAGGATACAACGTTCAGTCCTTAACTGAGCCAAAAATCAAAGCTATCTACAGAACTGTGTGGGATTCTGTGGTGACTCAAATGCTTGTTGTTTTCCTCGTGGGAAAGGGTGGGGGTGGCTCTGAGTAAGAAAGGTGTTAAGGTTTTACACATGCAAGCGGAAGGTGTGTGCACACCATGGTCAGAGGTTTTTCCTGGATTACATCCCAAATCTACAGACAGACTGCATTTAGTATTAAGCGTTTATAGCTAACAGTAATTGCAAATGCCAGAAAGCACTACACAAACGGTGCTGTGGAATGATAGTATACAGATCTATGATAAAGACCTCCCTATCTGAAATATACATGGGACCAGCTATCACCATGTGGAAAAAGTGTTCACGTGATTGCCAGAATATATATAAGGTGCTATCATAGTTCATTCGTCATATCAGCCAATTACCTAACTGTGGAAAGTACACCAAAACATAATTCTGTCATATTGTTCGCTATCAAGAGTCATCCTTGGGGCTGAATCTTACAAGAAGGCAAAAAAAATGTAGTTATCAAGTACTAAGCTTATCATATCCCAGCACTTCCCTCTATGACAACTACTGCATTCATGAGATAAGAATGCTCCTGTAACCATGATGGCTAAACTGCAGTAGCTGTTTCACGTAGACAAGCTAACCACCGATAACAGCAACAAACGTCAATTTTTAAAAATCAGTCCTTAAAAACTTGCCAGATATGAAGGATCTGGCCTGCCTGCTTTCAATTAGGGCAATATGGCAATAAAACTCCTTTGGCCAAAGTAATAGTCATGATTTGGAACTAAATTTAAATAGAGATTGCTAACACCTTAGGCATTAGCAGCTGCTGCAATACTTCTTTAAAAAGTATTGTTGCTCTTGTAGCAATAGGAAAAAAAATCCCTCAAGCCCTAATTAACAGGATTCAACCATTTATTAATCAATTTACTGCTCATCTGGTCATTGAACAAGAGCTGAACTAAACAAACCGTCCTTCATTTCTTCATTCAGGTAACCAAGAACAACAACACTGAACTAAACAAACACCAAGATTTATGCCTAGGTGTACAAGATTGGCACACTTCCATTAGAGTCTGATCAAATTTATGGAGGCCATACCCAATACAGAATCCAGCAGTTAGATCCAAATCTGACTCTAGTGTTGACGAGAAGCCAGATATCAAAAGAAACATGGAGCAATGGACTTGTTGTAAGTGTTTTTTGTTCTTGGAAGTCAGGGGGGTGTTCTGTTTGGTTGATGACCATTTCCTTTCAAAGGATTTGGAAGTAAGACAAATTTACTGTCTCCAGTGGGGGGGGGGGGAAAATGCCACTTCAGTCATTTTAAGATTTCTGAAGCTAGACTCCAGGCAAAAGAAAAATATTCCAACTACACAATAAAACACTTAACAAAATAAACTTGAAACAGAGGATGAGAAAACAGATATATTACAGTTGCCAAGGGCACCATACAAAGAATTAGAGAAAAGAATTTTGTTTCCAAGCAAATATTAGTCCAAGAAATTCTGACTGCACCAGATAATTTATCCCTACCATAATGGGGGGGGGATAACTGAGCTCCCAGAGATGGATGACATCCTGATTGATGGGGTCTTTAAAAAGCAGTTTCCCATCCAGGGTGGGACTGATTAATGGCAGTGGAATTACAGGACTTGTTGAAATATTCAACGGCCAAAGACTGCATTGGATGAAGCAATGTCATTGATTTTGTAGCAGAAACAAAGCTGGAACCTGAAGCCCAGGCTGCCACTTAGCAGACAAGTCCTCCAGACAAGGAATTGTATTGAATGATGTTGGAGTTGATGCTCTGCACATTGAAATGTGCAGTTATTCTCACTGGAATTGGTTTTGCTTAAGCTCTGCAGCTGTTTAATATGTTTTTAGATAACTCCTCCTTTGGAAAGATGGGTAGAAGATAAATAAGGGGTTTTCCTTCAGATGAATATTTGGAAGACTCTGGGAACATCCAGGGCTTGCCAGTTTTTCCTCTGTTAATTTTGTGGCTTAGGACAGAAGAATGGCATACACAGTTGCTGAGAACAATGAAGAATAGAATTAAGTTCTAATGACCACCTTATACTGGTGGAATATGCAGAGATCCTGACAATCAGAATGCCCCCAGTTCAGAAATCCTCTGAGCAAAAGTCATCACTATGAGGAAAGCTACCTTGACTGGGAAAAGAGTGCATTGGAACACCAGTGGTGTAAGCATATGCAAGAGACAGAAGTGGCAATTGACACCAAGGGAGCCTGAACTCTTTGTTGCAAATCAACTTGGCTGTACTAGCTTTGTGATTTTTTTCCATTGGAGAAAGATATGCTACCCTACCCTGGGCATTAACAGGAAAAATCTCTACAATTTTGAAGCAGTCACACAGATACTTCAGAAGAAAATCCAAGTGAATTACCCTTAGACTCTCTTCTAGATACAGTTTGGTGTAGTGGTTAGAAGCGTGGACTCCAATCTGGGAGATTACCCATTCCTCCACATGCAGCTGCTGGCGTGTGACCTTGGGTCAGTCACAAGTTCTTTCAGAGATGTTCTCGAAAGAGAGAACTCTCTCAGCCCCACCTACCTCACTGGGTGTTTGTTGTGGGGTGGGGAATGGCAAAGAGATTGTAAAACACTCTGAGACTCCTTTGGGTAGTGAAGGGTGGGATATAAATCCAATCTCCTCTTCTTCTTCTTCTTCTCAAAGGTGGGAACCAGTGAGGCTTGACAATCCGATGCAGAGAGCATTTGTTATTTCTTTGAAGGCCAAGGATGAGCTAAGATGAAAGGATCTGCCTCACCCTTCATCCCCAAATTGATAAGGGCCTCTTCCCTTACCTCCCGGACATTCCCAGACTCGCCCTCTACTACCCAATCCCAGCCCCATACCAAATGTCCCACCTATATTAAACCTTGCTCTAACTAAGGCACGAATTGGATTGAGTGGGAGACAGGAAGCAGGAAGTTAGCCTTGCCTCCAAATTCAGTGGAAGATATCAGTCAATCAATTAGCACATCCCCTGCCTTCAAGAGAGAACATGCTAGCCCATCTATTGGCAAAGATGGTTAATTTTAGGCAATGCACTAAGAAACCAAGTTTTCTTCCTATAAATAATTCTTTCAAATCTTGTTATGTTGCCAATACGGGTGTATTTTATGGGTGTGACAGCTGGACAATGAAGACAGTCGACAGGAAGAAAGTTGGTTCATTTGAAATGTGGTGTTGGAAGAGTGTTTTACGGATACCGTAGACTCTAAAAAAGATAAATGAGTTCTAGGTCAAATCAAGCCTGAACTCTCCCTAGGAGCTAAAATAACTAAACTGAGGCTATCATACTTTAGTCACATTATGAGAAGAGTCACTGGAGAAGACAATAATGCCAGGGAAAGTTGAAGGTAGCATGAAAAAAGGAAGACCCAACATGAGATGGATTGTGTCATGGGTCCTGGCTCAGCTGAGGCTGACTATTCCTCAGACGAGGAAGAGGCACGGAGCAACCCAGCCTCCTCCAGAGTCAGCCCTGAAGAGGAACCTTTGCCAGCACTTGAGGAGGCTCCAGCATCTGTGCAGGACATGCAGCAAGGTGAAGAGACTGAGGTGCAGTCAGAGGGAAACTCTGGTCCAGAGCCTGGATCAGCACCCCCAGTTGGAGACACCTCGAGTCCAGAGTCCCCACCTAGCTCACCTGAATGTCCCAGACGCAGGGCATGCCAGTGTCTGGATGTGCAGGAGAGATGGAGTAGTGTCAGACTGCAGGTGTTGCAAAGGCAACATGAGGGGCTGTGAGTCTATGCAGGTTGCCTCCCAGGGAAGGGAGGGTCCGGTTATAAGCAGCCATGCTCACCTGCCTCGGTGCAGACACAACCATGCAATCTTGGACCTTGTTCCGGCTGCTAGCCTCCGCTCATCGCTCCTGAGAACTCTGATTGATCTCCTGGCATCCTGACCCCTGGCGCTGTTTCTCAGCTTAGTTTGAACTTTGCACCTAGCTTAGTATATTGTATTTGTGGTGATCGGACAGAGCCAGCACAGATTGACTCCATCGAGGAAGCCAGGGCCGTCAGTTTGCATGACCTGAGCAAGACGGTTAATGATAGGACATTTTGGAGGTCATTAATTCTTAGGGTTGCCATAAGTTGGAAGTGACTTGATGGCAGTTAACACACACACACACACAAACACAAGAAAAAAGAGTTTCTCTATTTAGTCCAATTTTGTTCACACTGTACTGGCAAACAGTTCATATAAGTGTATAGACTAGTCTTGCCAGTTCCCCCAGTTTGGGGGGCTTCTCACCCACCCCAAAATCCCACCCCCAAACATCCACTTCCCTGATGTGATGATGTCACCCAGAAGTGTTGTCATCATGCCAGAGCTGTCACATGGGGACACTCTGGTTTAAGGGCAAAACTCTATGGTCTTAAGCCAGTTTTACCATAGAGTTTTGCCCTTAAACCAGAGAATCCTCCAGTGTGATGATGTGGGCTGTGTGCATGAAGCAAGAAGGATAAGAAGAATATCCTACAGGGGGCATTGGAGGGGTTAAGTAGCTAGCATAGTCAGATTAAGGACTTCTGGGTATTTTTCAAATGATCCCCTCCTGCCCCCGATTGGCTCATTGGAGACTTCCCCCTCTTTTGAGCCCTCTTCCTCCCTGGTTGTTTGTTACACAGTTTAGATAGTTAGACAGAACCTTCTCTCTCTCCTCTCCTCTCCTCTTTATGCAGGTGTTACTCATCTATATGAAACTGTGTATTCTTTCAGGAGCTTGAGCCCCACTCCTTTTATTTATTTGAAACTTTAAATAAATACTGAAAATTCCGCCACAATGTTCACAAGTAAAAAGCAGTGTCACAAGTAAAAAGCACTGCTGAAAATTCCGTCAACACTTTGGAACTGAACTCCGCAGCAAAGGAACCACCGCTACGCCACAGTACACGGTGGTGGTGGAAAGTGCCATCAAATTGCAGCTGACATTGAGACCCTGTAAGGGTTTTCAAGGCAAAAGACATTGAGAGGAGTTTTTTTGCCATTGCCTGCCTCTGTATAGCAACCCTGGACTTCCTTGGTGGTGTCTCATCCAAGTATTAACCAGCACTGACCCTGATGAGCTTCCAAGTTCTGAAGAGACTGGGCAAGCCTGGGCCATCCGGGTCAGAACAATGTCACACAGCCAACTGCTTCTTCAAAAGCTATTTGTGATATGGTATAAGATGGAGTCAGCTATTCATCACTTAAATTCCACTTAGCTAGCACGAGCCTCCTGTGACCAGTGCTCCCTCTAAGCTGTGGAGTCTTGTGAGCAAAAAATTCTACTTTGTGAGCTACTGGCATTTAAGTTGTGAGCAAGCGATTTGGCTACTGCATCAATTAGTTTGCTCTGGAGCCATCCCTTCCTGAGCTGAGACAAAAATGCATGAGCCGGAGGCTAAAAAACTGTGAGCTGGCTCACACTTACTCAGCTCAGAGGGAACACTGCTCCTGTGTGAATTTCTGCATATCTTTGGAACTGCAATCCATTGCAGAATTTCTTCTAAAGACACTATATCTATTATATGGGCAATAAATGTTTATAAAACATATCTGTTGCATGCAACGTGAAATGAAGAAATTCAGTTAAAAACATTATTCCACCTCTAGATGGCTCTGTCACCGTGAGAGCATTGGGTCTCAGATTAACACTGCACTGTACATAGATTTAGATTGAGAAGCATTAAAATTTTCACTGTGAAGATGCACTTATCTTCTCTGTGGCATCCTCGTTTGTTTACACTGGGGGAGCCAAACAACTAATTTCTCAAACAATTTGCAACAGGAGATAAGCTTTAAAACTGAGGGAGCGGACAGAAAGGAACAGCATCCATGCTAGCAAACACTGTTTTACTGCCTGTGCCTATAACGTTGATAATGTGGGATATTTAAATAGAATTACCTTGAAATGAGATATTTGATTAAGAGAAGAGGAGGCAGAAGCTTCAATAATGAATTACATAATGGACCTACAGTATATGTCATACTAGCGGTTATTTAAAACCACAGGAGCATGTCAACTTGCTCATACCCAAAAAAAAAAATTCACAGTAGGTTAAAAACGTGAGAATATTATTCAGTAAATATTTAAAGCAGGAGGGGCAAGTGAGACAGACCTAAGTCAGCAAGGCTCTAAACCGTATCTCTTCTAAATAGGTAACATAACCAGGGTATCTTTTGGGGCCGGAGTGCGTTGGAGCGCCACTCTGGGAGCCCAGGAGCTGGCAAAATTGCGGGGGAAGCAAGCCCCGCCCCCAACTCCCCCCCCGCTATGGCCTGTTGCCAGCTTTTCGGGACCTGCGCTAAAGCGCTGTGGCCCCACGGAGGCCCAACGAGGCCTGTTGCTGGCTTCCCAGGGCCCACGCCGGAGCGCTGCAGCCCCAGGGACGCCCGTCACCGCCTTTTCGGGGCCCGCGCCAGAGCGCTGCGGCCTGGAGGAGACCAGAAGAGCCCCCCCGCCGCCTCCCTGGGTCAGCGCCGGAGCGCTGCAGCCCAGAGGAGGCCAGGAGAGCCCCCCTGCCGCCTCCCTGGGCCAGCACCAGAGCGCTACAGCCCAGAGGAGGCCAGGAGAGGGCCCCCCACCTCCTTCCTGGGCCAGCACCGGAACGCTACGGCCCGGAGGCCAGAAGAGGCCCCCCTGCCACCTCCAGGGGTGAGGGATCCGTGGGGGGTGGCAGAGGCTTGAGTGGGAGGGTGGGAGAGCCTCCCCCTCCCCCATTTCTTTGCCCTCTTCTTTCCCTCCTTTTCTTTCCCTCCTTTTCTTTCTCTTT
>NW_015167532.1:427048-449000 GCF_001447785.1 Gekko japonicus | reverse complement strand
CCTTTTCTTTCCTTCTCTTTCTTTCACTCTTTCCTTCCTTTGTTCCTTCTCTCTCTCTTTCCTTCCTTCTTTCCTCCTTCTGCAGCCCAACTCTAGTGAGAAGGGGTTTAAAGTTTAAACCCCTTCTTTCTTCACTTCCCCCCCACACTAGGGAAGGGGTGGCTTTTGAAGAAGTGGTGGGGTATAAATCCAATCTCCTCCTCCTCCTATTCTATGCAGACAGCACTTCTGCTACCAGTCGCACGTTTACCAGGTGGGTATCCTGTCTGCTGCGCAGCTACCTTTTCCTGTGGGCTATAGGGGGGGGGGACACACTCAGGCCACGGGCCTCTGTTCAGGCTGTACTGCCACTCAGTCTTTCCCCCCATCCTCTGGGGTTCTACAGGAGGTGGCAACAAAGGCCAGTGGCCACACTGGTAGGCAGAGGTTGACTGTGCCTGTATGTGCCACTCAGAGAAGGCACCACTGCCTGATTGGTTAACATTTTTGAGGTTGTTGTAAATTCTGACATACTCAGTATGCAATCTGCACCCTGCACGGGGGCATATGTTGTTCCCCCCACAGGATGTCATAAGGATCTCACCATCACCACTGGTGTTATGTCAACACCTGGCTGCTGCAGCAATCCTCAGAACTGGGCTGAAAAAGTCTATGACTTATCAAAATCTGTAATTTATATTATTTCACAGATTCAAATAGGGTAACATTTGCAGGATGTAAAGTGCGCTGAAATTGTAACTGATGCTTTAATCTTACCTATTGATAGAAGCTTAATTATTGAATGTATCTACTAAAGGAAAATGAAGTATCTTAATAAAAGGTATCTGCACATGGACTATGAAAAAAGGCTTGCAATGGGCTTTGAAGATTAAACATTTTTGTGGCAGAACAAACTTTTAAACTCAGAGAAGAAGAAAAACCCATTAGGCTAAAGCTACAGTATTAAGCTAGCAACATTTGATTGGCAGCTAATGGACGTAATTTTAACTACTGTTTCTAAACACCGAGTATCAGATAGGGTAGAATAATTCCTAGCTAAACCACTACTATATACACATATATGAGAGCCAGCTTGGTGTAGTGGTTAAGAGCGCGAACTCTAATCTGGGAGACCCCGGGTTTGATTTCCCACTCCTCCACATGCAGATGCTGGTGTGACCTTGGGTCAGTCATAAGTCCTTTCAGAGTTGTTCTCTCAAGAGCAGTTCTCGAAAGAGCTCTCTCAGCCCCACCTACCTCACAGGGTGTCTGTTGTGGGGAGGGGAAGGGAAAGGGATTGTAAGTTGTTGTTGTTGTTCAGTCGCACAGTCGAGTCCGACTCTTCGTGACCCCATGGACCAGATCATGCCAAGTCTTCCGGTCTTCCGCCGTCCTCTGAAGTTTGCTCAACCATGTTCGTTGCATCTATGACACTGTCTACGTTGCATCTATGATCCCCCTCATGGATCACTGCCTTGTCGTGGCAAGGGGGCTTGCGTGGTTCGATGAGGCTGTGGGCTATGCCGTGGAGGGCCACCCAAGCAACCTGGCCACAGCAGAGAACTCAGACCAAGCATGATCCCCTGGAGAAGGAAATGGCAACCCACTCCAGTATTTTTGCCAAGAAAACCCCATGGACAGTATCAAAAGGGATTGTAAGGGCAGGGTATAAATCCAATCTCCTCATCATCATCATCTTCCTCTACCTTGTAATGAAATGCATCAAGATGGGGAGGGATGTAAGTAGAACTATAGCATCAGGTGGATAACTATACTACGACTAGAATTTTTCAGGAAGAAAACTACTAAAGAAAGTAGCAGTCTTCTAAGAGCAATGCCCAGAAGTGTCCCCACAGTTTAATACCAATGACAATGCATTCAAATACACTACACTGGGTTGCATCTTCACCAGTCTGCAGTTGTCCTAGACAAGAATTACCACTGCAGACACAACAGTCTGTAGCCAAACAAAAAACAGTTTTGTGGCCCACAAAATACACAAGAACCACCCTTAAACCATTCTCAATCATCACCAGCACCTAGCCAGCACTCCACAGGATGTGCTTCCAAAAGGCAGAGCTCCATTACAGGCAAGTAAAAGCCTGTAACAGAACTCTCTGTTATGAGGGAAAACTGGTTCTTTTCCTAGCCTATGGAGAAAGGCCCTGATCTAGATAGCCCAGGCTAGCCCAATCTCATCAGATCTCAGAAGCTAAGCAGGGTCAGCCCTGGCTAGTATTTGGATGGAGACCTCCAAGGAATACCAGGGTTGTGATGCAGAGGCAGGCGATGGCAAACCACCTCTGAACACTTTTTGTCTTGAGAACTCTATGGGGTCGCCATAAGTCAGCTGTGACAACATAAAAATGGAGAAAGGGTTTTACAAGGCTGACTTGGTATGGAAATCACACGTAGATCTGATAATTGCATGTTGGTTTTACTGCACATATACACAGGTTAGGAATCTGAATAAATACTCAGCCCACATATACACAGCAGTGTATGTATAGGATGCACAGGTTTCCATGCTAATTTTCTGTGGTATTTTGTTACATTCAAAGCAATTCTGACTTGGCGGGTTATATCGCAAGCTTTCAGCTCATCAGTGTATTTTAACTAATTCAGGTTTCCTCAGAGCAGAATACAAACTATGCTAATATTTGTTAACTGTTACAAGGAGAGCTGCTTTATGGGGTTTTTCCACCCAAAAATACATCAGGAATTGTTTTGCCAGCTTAATTATGTTGTTATAGTTATTGAGAAACTGAGGAGTAACGGAATATAACCATTTTTAAGTTTCTATTTTTGAATTATTTGTATTCCACACAGATAACAACTTCCCTGTTTCTAAAAGCAACTAGTACACAAGCGATTCTTGCCATGTGCCATAAACTTTGCTTTATTCCAAGGTTTGATTTGCTCATGAAAATTTGTTATGATTTCTGCAATGTCACTCTTAACAGAGAGATCATCATCATGTGAAACTTGACTTCAGTTTTGGGCTCCTCCCTCCTTCTGATGTATGGCATTATAGACAGCAGATGCCCTCTCCAGGTGCTGATTTACTCTAATAAGCTTGCTACAGCTGGGTAATTTTCTTGCATGAACTGAACAGCCGTGCTGGAAGGTACAAAGGACTGCCAAAGATTGTCCTCATTAGCAGTCTTTACTAGCGATGTTTACAGATTTAGATCCTTGTGCACCTAATAGTGTTATTCCAGAGGTTATGTAGACACCACATCTAGGAACTAATTTTGCTTTAAACTAGCTGTTTTTCTTTCTCCCAGCAACCTGACTGTGCTCCTAGATTAGCCCTACCGGGGAATCTCTCTTGGCTTCAGTGTTGCAGTAATTTACCCAAGAAGGGCTTTTATCAGCATGACTGCTTACTCATACCCATTTCAACAACTTGGCCCAGAATTTTTTTTAAAAAAAGCTATACCAATACACGCAGCCAAGATTTTTCCAAGCATCTGACCCATGAAGGGCCAAAACGCTAAATATTTTTCCAAGCATCTGACCCATGAAGGGCCATGACTTTATGAATTAAATTAATCAGGAAACAAAACGCTAAATACGTGGAGATATTAACACCAAGCAACCTGGTTTGTGACATAATAAATCTGAGGTTTCTCACAATACAAGAACTCATGGGCACTCCATGAAATTGCTGAGCGGTCGGGTTAGGACAGATAAAAGGAAGTACTTCTTCACCCAAAGAGTGATTAACACATGGAATTCACTGCCACAGGAGGTGGTGGCGGCTACAAGCATGGATGGCTTCAAGTGGGAATTAGATAAACATATGGAGCAGAGGTCCATCAATGGCTATTAGCCACAAGGTATAGGTAGGAACTCTCAGTCTGGGGCAAGTGATGCACTGTATTCTTGGTGCTTGGGGAGGGCAGCAGTGGGAAGGCTTCTCGTGTCCTGGCCCCACTGCTGGACCTCCTGATGGCACCTGGTATTTTTGGCCACTGTGTGACAGAGTGTTGGACTGGATGGGCCATTGGCCTGATCCAACATTGGGCCTTCTTCTTATGTTCTTATGACAGTTGGGAGGAGTTATTGATGGTACTGAGGCCAAGGCTAACTCCTTGAAGAGGACAAGGGGGTTCTCCCCAATTGTTGATCCAGAGGTAAGAAAGGCAGTTGTTTTCACAATGAAATCCGCTGGCAATCCATGGCGAGGTCCTGGCTCATCATGCACTTCCTCTTCCTTAAAGTAGACTTCCTCTACAAGTTGACAGCTAGCAATGTCATGCATTCATGTGTGGTTCTCAGATAGCTAGCTACGGTTATGGCTACCAAGCACTTCCATCCAAATGCAGCTCATCCAGAGATGCCATGAGATTCTCATGGCCAGGAAACAGACTGGGATGGAACTTTCCTTACAGATGTATGCACATGGACCCTACTGCTATTATTTCTCCAAGGGATGCTAGAAAACTGTTCTATTTGTAACTGACATGGTTTATCCCTAGGGTACTAAAATGAACACAGACGCCTGATCACATTTCTCCTGCTACATGTAGCACATCTGCTCCCAGCAAAAGCAGGGTGCTAGCATCTGAACAGTAACAACTGAACATTCACAGAGCCAACCAGACACTGAAAGTAAATACCGCTTCTCTAAGGCTGCAATTCCAACCATATTCACTAAAGAAGTCCCATTGAATTCAGTGGGAATCCACTTCCAGGTAAGCCTATTTAAGGACTGGTCCATAAAGAGTATGAACCATTCAGTCCTTTGTACTGCCAAATCCTTGTCCAAACTCTTTACAATCATATCAGATTATCCAAACCTGGCCCCAGCACATGTACCCAAAAATCCACCAACAGAAGCCAAGTAGGGACTAGGGAGATGATTCTATAAACTTGAGGAACCTCCATGTCTGCAGAAAAAAAATATTACACTTAACAAAAATGAAGGGGGGAGATCTTGCAAGACTATCCCAGAAGATCATGGCAGCCATTTTGAATTGCTTAAGGCAACCAGACAACATTGGTTGCCTAGGGGATGGCTGTCAAGATCTCAAGTAGTCTCATAAGATTTCAGTGGTCACTTACTATACTTTGAAATACAAATAAGGCCAATAGAGGGAGAAGAATGGTCAAGCATGTAAGTGGAAAACAAAGAGGTTACCAGAGCTAGTAGGGAAGGAAAACTGAATGGAAGGGTAAGTAATGGGGACTATGGGGTGAAAGAATTTCCTTCCTCTGAAAGTCTTGCAGACCTCTTCTAATTTCTCTGAAAATTAGGCTATTTTAAAGTTCAAGATTGGAACTGGCCCAATTACAGAGTTACCAGATGGAACACCACAGAACAAAGCAGCATGCCAAAGGTTATTTGAAGCTTGTATATACTTTATACGTGAAATTCTTTTATGTTTTGTTAAAAACAAAACAAAAAGAATCTCTCCCTTATTATAATTGAATAGCAACGTTCTATATTGAACGTTCTAAATTTGGCCCCTTTAGTGTTTGGCCGGAAGAACTGCCACTCAGAAGACGCTGGCTGGGTTGACTGGCTGCTTTGTGCAGTCCCGCCCAGCGTTTCAAGGTCTTTTGCATGTGGAAGCTGATTGGACTTTACTCCATTCCACACCTCAAACTCCCCCCCCCCGCAAGGCAGTTGGAATTTACAGTTGCATATGGGAACTGCTGTATTCTGAGGTAACATATGTCCTCACTTAAAAGCTGTCTGGGGGATTATGGACCATTCACACACTTTCAACCTTAACATACCTCATAGGGTAGTTGTGCGGATCATACGGGGGAGAGGAGAATGATGTCAGCTGCTTTGGTTCCCACTGCAGGGAAAGACTGCCCTTTCCATAGGCAGAGGCTGGTGTGTGTGTGTAAACCTGAAGACAGACAGGCAGATAAAGGTAGGCTGATGGTTGCCTGGAAAGGACATAGGGTTGCCAACTCCAGGTTGGAAACTTCCAGGATATTTTAGGGATGAAGCCTGCTGAGGGTGGGGTCTGAGGAGGAGGAGGAAGAGGGGGACCTCAGACAGATACAATGCCATACTGCCCACACTCCAGACAAGCTGTTGCCAGTCTCCAGGTGACAGCTGGAGAGATCTTAAAGCTTTGGTGCTAATTTAAAGTGTTGCAATTTATTGACAGAGTAGTGTTTTGGAAAATCTTGAGGAATTGTTTGGTGCATTTACGATGGGGATCCTGGGGAACTATTGTTGCCAATCTTGGCCCAGCAGCCATCAAACCATTCTCTTCAACCCCCTGCTGTGCAGCTGACTTTCCCCTAGGGTTGCCAATCTCCAGGTGGGACCTGGAGATCTCCCACTGCTACAATTGATCTCCAGATGACAGAGATCAGTTCCCCTAGAGAAAATGACTGCTTTAGGAGGGTAGACCCTATGACATTATACCTGCTGAGTCCTTCCGCCCCCCCCGCCCAATGTTGCCCTCTACAGAATCCACCCCCCAAATCTCCAGGTATTTCCCTCCTTAGAGCTGGCAACCCAACATTCCCCTCAGTGCCTGTTGGTAGGCAACTAAGCTTGGTCCTGTCACCTACATTGGCCTTTGGGAGAAAACACATTGGGGCCAGTCCTGATAGGGTTGCCAACTCCAGATGGGAAATTCCTGGAGATTTGAGGGATGGAGCCTGAAGAGGGTGAGGTTTGAGGAGGGGTGGGACCTCAGACAGGTACAATGCCATAGACTCCACCCACCAAACCAATCAGTCCCACATAGGGAACCATTGTTGCCAATCTCCAGATGAGGGCTGGAGAGCACTCAGAATTACAACTGCTCTGCAGAAGGGAGGGCAGAAGTCAGCTGAAGTCAAAGGGGCAGATAATGGTAGGTTGATGGTTAGCTGGGAAGGAGATGGGGTTGCCAACTCCACCCTCCAAACCAGCCATTTTGTCCTGGGTAACAATTGCTGCCAATCTCCAGGTGAGGGCTACAAATCACTCACAATTACAACTGCTCTTCAGGTAGCAGAGATCAGTTTCTCTGGAGAAAACAGTGGACTCTGTCATTATACCCTGCTGAGGTCACCACAGCAAATTGACACTGTTTGCCCAAAGCCAGAGCACTCCCCCAGAGCCTCTTTCTAGATCCCGTTGTATTGCTTTCACAACGGGCTTTACTGCTAGTCAGGTATAAAGTGACAGAAGATCTTGCAACGTACCGTTACATTTTTTGAGATTGCCACTTTTAGGGAAGTTGTACAAGGAATGTTGAGCACATCTCTGTTACACATTCACCTTTATGGTCAAGTACTTATTTATATAGTATACATTAACTTGCACATTATCTGTTGGAAACATTTGCAGCAGTCACAGCTGGAACAGCGAAGCCATTTGACATGGCACACTATGTTATAAAGGCTGGAGTGAGAAGGCAAGATGCAGTATTCTCTTCTTCATATTATCTGAAGTTTCTGATTAAACAGATATTTATGGCATAGCTCTTGAATATCAGACCGCCAATATTTAAGGAAACATGCTGAAAGTTTCATGTCCTTATTTATATCAGCCTATTCTTAGCCTATTTATTTCAGCTTGTGATCAAACTGAATCCATGATGATGCATATTCATACTCTGGCAAGTTCAACAGCATGCCTTGAAAAAGAGAATGACAGCTAATTTATTTTTTGCTGCTATCAGAGTGATTTGCTTGTAATTAACTGGCAGAATTGCCGAGGTTTCTTCTGCTGTTAGAAGTGCACATCAAAAATGTTAGACATAATTCCTCAAGCCAGCCGGCCCTGTATAAAATGAAGGTGACGGTAGAGAGTTTAAGTAGCCCAAAAAGAAATTGATACCATAGAGAGCAGCAACAGAATCACAACTCTCTTGTAATCACAATGTGATATTCTACATTCAGATCACACTGTGCATTAACATATACTGTGCAAGGGCCAGGTTCATCAGTTGTTTTTTAAAAAGCTGTGAAGATTGCATCCTTGAAGGCACCGCTTATATGAGCTGAAAGCCAAATTCTCCAAACAGACTCATGTGAACCTCACTCAGAAAACATTCCACCAAAGCTGTCACTTTTTAGAGGGAACTACAGCAGGCTTTCGTGGCACCCTTCCACATGTCAGGTCTTCACCTACACGTCTCGCCATGAAGCTCCTTATGATTTCGGCTATTTCCCCCACATACTACTACTTGCCCTCCAAAATCAACTCACATGCCCAAATGACTACCTTCCCTGTCTCAGACCTCTGCTGCACAGGTCTCCTCCTACACAATCATCGCAGCTTGTTCCATTTTGTTACTTTGGTTAATAAGAGAAAATGGTGGGGTGTTTGTTTTTAAAAAGGAAGCTTTTACTCATATGTTAAAGGGAGCCCACCTGTTTTCACTTCAGTATTAAGTATTTAGAAAGTTTTCCTGTTTGTTGTACATATTTCCAGCATATTTGCATATTACTGAATATTTTTTTTGAACCCCCAAAGGGGATTTTTATTGCATTTTCTAAAGACTACAACTACAAAGAAAAGATGGGAAGGGGAAACAACTACAACTAAGGATACAGGAAAGAAAACCACTAATAACTAAAACCCCAAGTATAGGAGATCCTTACATTAGCTTGTATAAGTGTTATTCTTAACATGCTTAGATTTATTTTTTTATTTATTTAACTTTCCACTTGCTATACCGCCCTAACCCCTAGGGGTCTCTGGGCGGTTTACATCTGTAATGGTTCTAGTAACCCTTCGTCCCTAACTTGGGCCACACATGATAGGGGTGGGGAAGCCTACCGGCACCCTAGTTGGAGGACCTCGTTGGCTGTTTCTTCCCGGCGATCTCTCTTGGCATTCCTCCCGGTGACTGTTGATTGGCAGGACTGCGCAGGCGCCCGACTTTCACGCTTGCTTCCTGGCTCAGGCTCCGTCCGGTCAGGCTCCACCTCGCCCAGCGTTGCACGTCATCGGGCCCCTCCCAGTCTCGCGCCTCCGTCACCGTTGGTCGCACGATGGTCTGCTCGCCGCCAGGGATCACTCTGTCAGTGCTGCAGCCGCTGCATCGCTCTTCGCCTCCGCCGCCAGATGCTCTGTCGCCGCCATTGCCGCCGATGATTCTACCGTCATCTGTGCCATCTCCACACTCCTCGTCAGAGGAGGGTGCCCCTACCCTTCTAAGGGTAGGTAACCATTAGCCTACTCGCGTAGCTGTTAACTGCTTTTGGCCCGCTGGGTGGGCGGAAGCTGGGACTGGGACCGGGTGCTCACCCCGGCCGCGGTTGGTTCTCAAACAGCCACAATGGCTGTTCATAGTTGTTAATGCAGACTCTCTACCGTCTGCGCCACCGCTCCCTTTTTTTATTACATTGAACATGGTCATTTATGCTAATATATTTAGCTTTTAGCTCATCATTTAACTATTTTAAGAAAATTCCAAGAGCAACATTAAAGTAAATGTTTTAAGGCACAATTCAGAGTCCTTCAGCCTTTATTTAGCTTTGTTCTTTCTTTTCCTCAGTTGATGGTCTCACTTGGGGGCTACCGCCCCCTTATATGAAGCAGAGTCCTCATCTGAAGCCACAGAGTCCATATCTTCACTGGATTTACTGTGTTCTTCTTCCCCACCGACCTCTCCTAGCTCTCCCAATTGCAATCTCAGGAACTCGTGTGCTTTAAAGACAGAGTCAATCTTTTCTTTTTTGTCCTTAATTTTAAAGGTGACGCCTTCAGGAATCAACCATTTGTAGGCAATGCTGTTCATTTGTCGAAATGATATTAGGTCTTTATACTCCTTCCTCTTCTTCCTGGTTTCAAATGGGATATCTTTTAAAATTCTGATGTTATTCCCTCCCATTTTCAGGGGTACTCCTGTAGTTGTTTTGAGTATTGAGTCCCTGACATGTCTCTTTGAGAATCTAACCACAATCTCTCCAAGCAGATTATTTTTCTTTATATAGTTGGAATAGGATCTATAGATCACATCCATTTCGCTTATCAAGTATTCTGCTTTTAAATCTGTAACTGGAGCTAATGTTCTTTTAGATTCTCTCCTTTTGTCTCAGGGACCCCTTGGAATCGGAGGACTAGGTTAGCTCTCTCCATTTGCACCTGCAAAATTTGAAATTCACCTGAAGTTTGTTTCTTTTCCAGCATTCGCACCTTTTTCTTGACTTTTTTGGTCTTTGCATCCACTTCCTTGACTTTCTCCACTGTTTGCTCCGTTATTTTTGTGATTTCCACTAGTTGGAGCTGCTGAGCTGCAAGGTTTTGATTCAGTACAGTTAGCTGCTGGTTAACGTTGGTCATTTGGTCCAGCAGAGGGTGCATGGTTTCTGCTAGAATTTTGAATAGCTCTGAGGAGTCCTCCATCCAGGGACTCGAGCCTCCCATTAGTTTCATTTTGCTAGATTGTCTTTCTCCGCTTTCTTCCCTGCCATGTTTGAGGGTTATTTACGTTTAGTAAAAATTGCTAAAGTCTCTGAAATTCGCCCAATCGCTTATCTACGCTCTGGTAAGTCTCTTAAAACATATTTCCATGTTTTTACTTCTGCTCCCCCCTCCCCCGCTCGCTCATCTCGCCATTCCCAGGGGGGGGGTTTCTTTTAGTTTTTCGGCATCTCTTTTTTACTTGACTCACTGTTCATTGTTGGTCCGGGGACCTCGCTCGATCGCGGTTAAATCGCCCGACCTCCAACGCTTGTCCCGGCTGGTGGCTCTGCATCCGTACGGACGCAACAGCAGCAGGACCATCAGGGTGGAGGAGTGCCTCAATTCTGCAGCATCTTGCTGCAGAAGAGGATACCCCTCAAAAACCCCAAGGTGAGGAGCCTTTCGCACAGGCTCCATAGGGGGGCAACGGACAGTCGAGCCCCCTCCTCACTGCAGGCACTCAGATAGTCTCCCCAGACGTCCGGGAGAGACGTCTGCTAGCGTGTTGCCATTAACCGGAAGCCCCATCTTACTGAATTTTTGTGAAAATATTCTCACGTTTTTTCACTTATGTAATAAAAACGGATACAGATAATAAATGTAACACTTGTGTTACATATGGGGGGTTATGATTGCTCCTTCAAAGTATGACTCCTCCCCTTCCCCATCCACCTCTCCTGGATTTGGATGCATTAAATAGCATTCCTGAAGGCTTAAGATCTAAGACAAGGGCTTTCAACATAAAGCCTACGGGGTCCTGCTAGGCCCTTTGGAGGTAATCCAAGACTGTCCTTGGCCACACAAATTATTGAACCATCTTAAGGGCTAAACAAATGCCTTTAGCAGAACAGAGCAGTTATCTCCCCAAAGGCAGACATTATATGTTTTCATATCAGCCTCTTCTACCATTCCATTTAAACTAGCTCTGCAGGTGTTGAACCAGAAAACAGAGAGCTGAATTTGCTGTTTGCTTGGATGTTTAGCTTGTTATCAGGTGGCTAAAATCCTAATATTTCACTAAGGCTCAAATTCTGGATTCTGCCCACTATCTTCATTAAGGGCAGCATTACATACTTAAGCAAGATATGACCTTGTCCTCAGGCTATAGCTTAACAGAGACTAACTATTTATCATAGGCATTTTTATATTTCACAGCATGGCATTTAGAAGTCTGGCATTTGGTCAACCAGTACATACTAACTCAGGCCATCTCGCAAATCTGAAAACTTCCCAAACCCAGACCCCCATCTCTAATTTCCAATTGGTATTATGCTGAATTATTAACATTAGATCATTTATTGACCAAAGCCACATTACATATGTCAAAATGAAGAGCTACATCCATAGACATAATTAATCCATTCACTTATTTGCTCTGAGGAGGACCATCTCCCTTAAGACATTTTTTAAAAACCAATGCAACATGCTTTGGATTTCAAAGCAAGTGCAAAAATATATTTAGGGAGAGAAATGTAAGCAGAGCTCTCCCTCCTGAGTCTGTATTCAAGGCAGCTCATGTGAATTTCCTTGCTACAGAAGGTAAAAAAAGGGATGTTACAAGCACAAAATATGGTCCAGAACTGCAGCAATGCTCAAAAAAGAATTGGACAGTTATTGAATAAGACTAACACAAGTAGCCAGGGTCAAAACTGGTATTCTAGACTATGGCAAATAAACTCTTATATACATTTTATAGTATTCTTTAGAAGTGGTCTGCACAAGCAATTTAACTCTGCTCTTTCCAAGTGCTAAAGTAAACAATGTACATAAGTGTCTAGTGCTCTAAAATTGGGGGAGAAAACTATTCACAAGAAAATTATTATTTCTTTTCTACGATGCACAGTAAAGGAGCATTCTGGAGTATTATGCTTCAGTGAGCATAAACTTTCTTAAGGGCAATAGCTGCTGTGATACACATATCCACAGTGCCAACGACAGAAGCAACACACCAACACAGGGCCACCACATGCAAAAAGCATCTAAGGCCTTTATCAATATAAACACATCCTAATAAGGAGCCAGTGCTAGTGTGGACAGCTCAGGCCAGCTCAATCTGGTCAGATCTCGGAAGTGCCATCAAGTTGCAAACAACTTATGGCAACCCAAGCAAGGGGCTTTCAAGGCAAGTGAGATGCAGAGGTTCTTAGGTGCCAATCTTTAGGGGTATAAATACTAGCCAGTTTGATATGGACAAGGATAATGAGCAGAAAAGGAATACCCATTACTTCTCACACGTGGTACAACCTAGATAGTTTAATGCATATATCGCTATCTGTCCCAGCTAGCAGGCACAACAGGCACCTGAGCAGAGAGACAGTGCCAGAGCAGTCCAGAAAGCGAAGCCAAAGCCAGTCCAAGGGTCGGTAATTCGTTAGGTGCAGACAGGTCCGAGAAGCAGAATCCAAAGGTAGTCCAGATAGCAAAATCCAGGGTCAGTCCGAAAATCACAAGGGGCAAGGCGGGAATTGTGGTTGCTGGGTTCACAGATATGTGACTTGTTCCTTCCGTGGCTAGAAAGGTATGCTTGGTTTAAGTAAGCCTCTCACAACAAGCTGCATTATGCAAGGCGAGGTCCTACAATCACTCAGGGCTGCAGCCAGCCAAATGCCAGTGCTGAGCCAAGAGACGCACACTTCCCCTTCTCTCTGTAAGTTGCCAGCGAGTCTGCAACTGAGGGGGAATCAGAGGAGTCGTCCTGCCCCAGAGGAGTCAGGGTCAGGTGTCAGGGTTGAATCCTGGAGCTCCAAGAATTTCTCCCCTGCTTCTCACCTGAGCAGCAGTAGAGAAAGCCAGCAGGGGACAGGAGGTCTCCTTTTTTTTTTTTTTAACAAAACAATTTTATTGATTTTTATCAAGGTAACAGAGAACAAACAGATTAGTGAATGGAAAGTCAAATCAGTTACAGAAACAACATGGTAAGTACATTGTAAACAAGTCCTGGACCGTTAATTCTAGCATATTGAGTTACAGTGAATTATATATCATAAATTTTGTTTTAGATTTGAAAGTGGTCAAATTAGGAGTATTACAGTAGTAGTGATTGTTTCAGATTCTACACTAAGATTTAATAATTTTGCATAATCAACAACGATGAAGACCTCATATGACTGACAGTTTTAAATGAATTGCAGGATTTGATATTTAGCTTGTGATACAGTCTCCCAATCGAACATGTCCATATCTATGTTATCCAGTATTGGGGACCAAATACTTAGTGGGTTGTAGAATTCACATTCAGATTGGTGTGAAGAGTCATAAATGGAAAATTTTTCCAGCATGAAGATGTCCCAATTTTTGTGTATCCATTGCGTAATTGTAGGAGGTTTGGGATTTTTCCACATTTGAGCTATTACAGTTTTAGCTGAGGCTATTAATATGTTGATCAATTTTCTTGTCCTTTCAGGTGGTTTGTCCAGCGGCCATAGGTGGAGAAGCAGCAATTCCGGATTTCGAGGTAAGTCGTAGTTGGTAAGTTTATTGATGTGTGAGATTATCTGTGACCAGAATTTTTGAATTTCTTTTCTCCTGATGAAGTGAGAGACCAGGCCTCTCTACTGGGGACCTCTGACCAGGCTGGCATCATGTCTCATGTAAATAGGGTCTCAAGATATACACACAGCAGTAGCAGCTGAATTCTTCTAAGCAGTAAATAATAGCTTCCCTTTGTGCAAACTGGGAACTTGCTGACTGGTGCTTCTTCCCACAGCACCACAGAGCTGCAGCAGTTGTTTTTCATTGCAGAGACTCTCAAAGCTTAAGTGTTCAATGCTTTCAGAGAACTGGGTTTCTGCTTCATTTCTAATGCTGAAAATGCTTATGTAGCACAGAAATAGGCAGTTTTGCTCAATGCTAATGGAAACTAGCAGCACAGATTCCTTCAAGATATGAGTTATTAAAATACATACATCTTGAGGAGCATTTTTAAAAATGTTGTCTAAGTTTCCAAGAGGAGGAGAAGGAGCAGCGGTAGCAGCCACTGCCACAGCCACCACCTTTACTCAGAGCAGCTTACACTCTCCTTTCCCTTCCCCTCCCCACAAAAGACACCCTGTGAGGTAGGTGGGGCTGAGAGAGCTCTTTCAAGGACTGCTCTTGAGAGAACAGCTCTGAGAACTGTGACTGACCCAAGGTCACCCAACTGGCTGTATGTGGAAGAGTGGGGAATCAAACCCAGTTCTCCAGATTAGAGTTTGCCACTCTTAACCACTACACCAAACTGGTTCTCAGCTTAGCTGTCTCAATATGAAATGGCAAATCATTAGCCCAGGGAGAGAAAAAGTATTTCTCTTACCTGCCTATCCTCCACCCCTGCTTTGCCATGTACTACATTAAACAAGCTTGAAAAAAACCCTCAAGGAATAAGCAAAATCTATAGCTCAGGATGCACAAAATAAAACAGAGTTTCCCATTTTTACACTGGCAGGACTCCTATCATGTCAACTGATGTACAACAAGCAGAAATCTACCACTTTCATCTGAATGCTGGGGGGAGGGGGAATAATCCGATAAGTGCTTGTTGCACTGTGCCATTCTCTTGAAGGAGGTTAATTGGGCAAACTGATGAAAATTTATTAGTCTTAATATTGCTGAATCAGACTTTTTTTGCTCCATAACACACTTCTCTCATTCATTAAGTTTACAAAGCCCCAGTTACAATAAACAGTTTTAAAAGGTGACAAGAGAGTCAAGATGCATAGGTACCAGGTGATTATAGCTGAGATTGGATGTAAGGACGATCTGGCACCATCATCTTAGGAAAAACATGAGTTGGACCAGACAAAAGGAAAGGAACTGAATATGACTGCCTTTATAAGTGAACCTCAGAAACTTCTAATGTGCAACAAATAAGGCTTTCATTAAGTCTGTTGAAGTCACACAGTCAGTTCAATCAAACTTTATTGCTACAAAGGCCATTGCAACACAAGTTAAAATAATTCTTACCAGTAAAGAATTTCACAAAGAGAGAAGTCAAACTCATTAACAAAATACAGAAATAACATTCAATCAGTCTGTCATTTATTACAGTCATAGATTGGCAAAACAAAACATACAGAAAAAAGAAGGCATCACCTACATTAAGTTCCTTTTGGATCTCTATTTCCCCACATATCTTGCTTGAATTTCATTTTATGTAACTGCAAATAATGCAGCCTGATGAGATATCCTTTTACCTTGATAGTTTCATGGGGTTAGCTGTGTTGGTCTTCAGCCGAACAGTAAGATTCGAGTCCAGTACCACCTTAGAGAAAAAAAGTTTTAGGATATAACCTTACAAGCGCCAAATCTCCCTTTGTCAGACATGATCTGGTGCTACTGGACTTGAATCTAACGGCTTTATCTTTAACAGACTGCAGATTAACAGTTAAACCTTGGGATGGCCAACAAGTACACTAAGATGAAAAGACAAACATTTTCCTGTAGGGGAATCATACAAGGAAGAATGTAATCATCTTTCTCTAGATTTCCACAATGGACATGCACCCACCCACCCTCATTCTGGAGCACTAATGTTTCACTTGTTCAGGAACTTTACATCCAATACTGGTTCCGTTCTTTGGGAGGACTGTGATGAACATGGAATATTTTCACAACAAAATCTTTTTGGTAACAATACTCTTTCACAAGAATCCCAAGATACAGGTCAATGGCACCTGGGGTACCCCACTGATTCTCTATGCACGTGGACACCAAAGACTATAAATCTATCAGGAGGGAATAAGAACTTTGATGGAATAGCGGGTGGATACCCATACACTTGGCCCATGGATATTTAGAAGATCTGTTCAAAACTTGAGAGAACTTCAGAAACTGCCCTCAAACTCACTGTCAGCTATTTTTGCTGCAGCTAGAACAGCAGCCTCTGCACTGCAACTGGGCCTCTCCTACCCTTTAATTCACTACATAACTTTGATTCAGGAATATAAACAAGCCCGCCTTTTTTAGATTAAAGCAGCCCCGTAGCCAGAAATTTTGGGTTGGTGGGGCATGGGGAATTTTTGTGGGGCAGCAGGGGAAGGGGGGGGCAGCCAAATGCCTTCCCTGAACTCCAAGTGGTGATTTCCTCGCTTGAAGTTCAGGTGCAGGCAGCCCCTCCTTGAAGAAAAAAACCCATTTAAAGGGAACAATTTAAATGTGTTTTTTTCAAGCAGGGGCTGCCCACATTTGAACTCCAAGCAGCACAATTGGTGTTCAGGGAAGGCATGCAGCTGCCCCTCTCCCTCCTTCCTGAAAGATTTAAAGGCCCCTCCAGCTGACCGGTGGGCCATGTGCTCCCACCAATCAGCTGGAGGGCACTTTTAATGTCACAAGAGGGGAAAGAGGGGAGGAGGAGAGGGGAAGCCACTGTTTGTGGGGCGCCCTCACATTTGAGGAGGCAGAGCCCCAATTGAAGCTTGGTAGGATTTGCTGAGAGCAGTGTCCATGATATGATGTCATAGGTCAGTGGTGGCGAACCTATGGCATGCGTGCCAGAGGCGGCACTCAGAGCTCTCTCCGTGCCATCACCCCAGCCAGGCCCAGACCGTCATTAAAGTGTCGAATTCTCTGCCAAATAATTTTAAGTTTGGGGTTGCTTTTTTTACTTTGTTTGGATTATCTTAAGTTAATGTATGAGTTGTTTTTTCTAAACTAAAACCTCAGTATTCAGGTTAAATTGCCATGTTGGCACTTTGCGATAAATAAGTGGGTTTTGGGTTGCAGTTTGGGCACTCGGTCTCTAAAAGGTTTATCATCACTGTCATAGGTCATGTTGGGCAATGTCTGCTATGGCCACTGCTCTTGATGCCAGCCGGAATGAGTCCATATACAAGGTCACCTCAACTAACCTTTCTTCCTAACTCTTTCATTGTCAGCAGGTATTTCCTGCAGTAACTCAAGTGACTGGAGTACAACAGCTCCTCTTGCTACTGAAGCTCTCATGAGTGCTCTGTGGGATCTTCTAATTCACCCCCGTGGCCTGTCTGATCCTTCAGAGAACCTTCAGTCATTAAATCAGGGCATCCTCAGACCAAAGCAGCAACTGGAACATCCACCAATGAACCTGTGGTAGATCCAATAACTTTTTTAAAATTAAAGACAGTTCTAGCTTTCTTTGACGGTGGAACAGTTCACTCATCCATTTCAAAAAATTCTGGGAAGGGAAATAACTTTGTTTCCCTCACTCAGAACAAGAACTTTTCTTGCTCATTAGATTTGGTCTGGAGAGTCTTTCTTCCAGGTCTTTTGCCTCACCTGAGAGTTTTGCACACAATAAGGTATAGATAATAATGCAGAGAAACCTTCTTGGCTGAATAGCTGCTTTGATTGTCCAGTCACCTTTTCATGTAACACCTCTCCTTCCTCCACTCTACCTGATGAAGGACAAAATACCTCAGATTCTCTATATAGCCAGCATCATCCAAATATCCTCTGCCAACAACCTGGGATGTTACAGGGCCCTTGCTAGTTGAAGCAGACTTTTGGGCAGCCTCAGTTAAGCCAACTACTTCTACTGCCGGCAGGAACTAAATGTTCTGCCATTGGGGCCCAAGATGCCTCATCAAAGAATCCTTTGCTCTGCTTCTGCTTAAGTTTTCCCAGTCTTTTCTCTGCAGTGTGGTGAGGGAGTTTGAAGAATTCTGCCTGAGGCATTGGTGCCTTCTAGCATCAGGCTTGCTCTGAAAGGAGGCTAAATGAATCAGTTCCTGAGCTACCACGAAGGCAGCCCTTCCTTAATCCTGGGGATTCTTCATTTCTGATTGAGGGAAGTATGGCTTGGTTCCAGACTTCTTATCTCTGCTAAACTCCAGTACTTCCTGCAGCAGGCAGCCTCCAAAATCAGGACCTTGACCTGAGTGAATCCTTCTGGCCAGCCCATACAGTGAAGAAATTTCTCCCATAATTAAAAAAATCACACCATGCTGCTTTCAAACAGAAATATATCAACTGCATATTGCTAAATGCTGGGCACTTAACAGACATCTAAAACATAGTCTGAACCTAACAGTCTTGGTGCACACCTAGAAAGGCTACCAGAACTGACACCATATGCTTCACGACATACTTTCTGAAGTTTGCGAAAGAGCCTCCGGACTCCATACACTTGTGCTTGGGAGTATGGCAAAGAAACTGTGACTCTTTTTTAATGTGTCAAAAAGATGAAGCAGCAAATTGCAACAAACCCATCGCCTTGCTACTTTGCAGCCCATAAGAACACTGCTTGGTACGAACAAAAATATGATGCCTGAGTGCATGCACAAGAACATTTCCCCTGATGAGTGTGGCCTTGTCATTTTGCCTGATTCAGAAGTCATGACAAAGCAGTTTCTTGGGATCCAGGAAGTCTTCATACCTGTGCCAGGTGGAGAGGAGAGAGTGCGGAAGCCTGAGGATTTCTGAGGCATCTTTTCAGATGAAACACAGTTTTTCCAGTCATCTGAATGCAGCCTTGGTGGACTGGACAGGTTGAAGACTTCCTTTTCTTGAAATTGATATACAAGAGAAGAGAAATTTGCATTAAGCAAATTTGCAACAATTGTTTGCAGAAGTGATGGAAGAAATTCCTACTGCACCGGGTTCCCCATGGTTCCCTTTTATCGCCGTCTCTTCTCCCTGGCCCATTATAATGCATTACCAATTGCTGATCTTTTGGGAAGATTTTCTAACATGCCACATGGTCAACAGATGCGTTCATATAGTTTAGAGGTGTCTGAAACTCTAACACGCTTCTTCCGCTCATGCAAATTCTATGGCAGTTTAAGAGTTTCTCTGATAACTCCCCTTCTTGCAACATTTTCCAACCCCTTGGAGGACTATCACTTCTGTCTGGAAATGAATTCCTACTAAGGAGTTTTTTAAGGCCTTGACTTCCAATTGCTAGATGTAGAAGCAAACAAAAGTACCTTCATATCGCAGGCTAAAAACTTGTCTTTTCCAAGTCCTAGAAAGTATGTAGCAAAGGGTCACATGTTCTCATTGTGCAAGAGAGATGAAGCCAAGAAGAGACCCAAACACAAAGAGTGACATCATAGTACCCCAAGCCGTGACTTGTGTATATCAATTGCTTTTGCAATGTCCCAGTGTTTTCCTTCTCATCCATCCTTTTCACAAACCTGTAGAGCTAACAATTTTTATTCCATTTGATAAGGATTTACCATTCTGTCTGAGAGACAGTAATATGTGAGACTGAATCTAGACTGCCTTAATCCAAATGTAGTGAACAAAGCCTACATTAAATATTTTTGGCCAGTTACATAATTTCTGGGTAACTCTCTCCTGCATATGTGTCAATGAATGCAACCACTTAAAAATTGTATGGACTGTCCTTGATTGTTTATATATCAAGATTGATAACCACTGCTGTCTATTTTAAGTGGTGGTTTTTTATTTTATTTATCTAAAAGGTTTTTTTGCTACCACATCACATTTTCTTTAACCAATGAACACTTGATGAGCTTCAGGAAATTTGTTTTAAGCCTACAATATATTCACATAGTCACTAATATAAATTTAGGAGATAATTTTCAGTGAAAACGGGAAGGTGAAATTAGAACCATGAAAGCATAAACTGTCAATAATAATATCGTGATTGCAAGTAAGCATTCTTAGTTCTATGCCCCACAGCTTTTTAAATTATTCATTTTGTATCGAGAATTCAGATATTTTAACACAGAGGATGTTTTTTCCCCTATCCATGAGCATTCACCACTGCTAGAGGGAATAGTTTCTCTCATTTGTCTCAATTTTGTCAAACAGACACTAATGAAAAGCCTAATTTCTGCCAATTGCAAAGCCAGAAAAAGAAGCTTACTAATAATTATCATTTCCCCAACAAGAGCTACCCAGTTCATCTATTCCTGCTATGCTTCAGATGTGGATATGTTTACAGAGCATGTTCTTCAGCTTTAAATCACAGACAAACCTAAATAATAGACAGACCAGTTTCCTGGTTTACTAGTTATCTGTTGCGTTAATGAAAGAAGGTACCGGGATGCATGGGTAGCAGATATAATGCAGCAACCCTTAATCCCAGGGTGGGCAGGGTAGAAATTGTATGCGTGCAAAGGTAGGGAAACAGTATATTAACAGCTCTTCAGTTTCTCGTTGAGTTGCCTGTGTCATTAAAAAAAATATCCCAACCCCTTATCCCAAACTGGCCTTTCAGCTGCTCCTTTGCTTGATCCCTAGAAAGTGTCACAAAACAGCGAGACTATAGTTCTCTGCACAGGCACCATCACGGTCAATATCAATACAGACAGGATAGAACGTTTCAGACCCTTCACTGTCCCTTCACTGATCTTTCATAACCTAGTTGAGATATATTAGGATGATATTTTTCAACAAAAGCTACCGCTGCCTTCTGGCACAGAAAGATTTGACATCATGCAATAAGTCACAGGGCAATTTTAAAATTCAGTTCACGCCACAACAATGCTGAGAAACTACTTATAGGGAGTAAGCTTTCCTTCTACAAAGTAACAAACTGCTAGCTAGGCTTTTATCTTCGGGCATTTTTACATCAAGGACAAACACAACAATTGCAAAGTTGTAGGAGAATGAAAAACAGTACCAATAGCACTCTGTTCGTAAAACGGAGCGAACCAATTCTTAAATTCCCCACAGGCAACTAACCAATTAAAAAAAATTGGAGACATTTTCCATATTATCAATTAGCACGTGTACTTAATCTGTACATTTAAGAAATGAAAGTATCCCCTTTTCTCTATCATCACAGAGGTGCAAAGGTGATTTCTTTAAAACTACTACTCTAAGGCAAGACTAGCTCAAGGCGGGGGGGGGGGGGGGGGCAAACTGGGATTTGACTAGGAACTGGCTGTTGTTTCTCCGATGTTCAAATGAAGGAATCTCAGATTACTTTAAATTTAGTACAACTGCCTGGGTAAAGAGTCAAAGCAACAGAGCAACCAAAATCTTTGCTGTCCCTCCTGCAATCAGTGCAGAAGATGGTCTACTCTAATATCATCACAGGTATAGAATCAAGAGGTTAGGCAGTCTCTGAAAGTGAAGTGCCTAGGTCAATTTCCCATAGGGATGACATGAATTTTGTACCGAAAATGTTCAGCAACCAAACATGCCGTGCTCAACACTCCTGATCAGATCACAATCCAATCTTGAATTTATCTGGATAGAGCAGAACAGCTTGTACAACTGCTGGCCGTGTTTGTGGTTGCCCCACTGTCCGGAAGCGGACTCCCTGCTGATCGAAAGATTGGCTAGAATTAGATACCAATTTCCTCAACCCACCCCAAAAAAACCCTCACTATCTCAGCCTTGCTGGGAGAGGCAGCAAAGTCAGAGGGAAATCAGAGCCCCCATGATCAGCTGGGAGTGGAATTCTGATTTCTACCCTTGAACAATCACTGAGTCCTGGGTTTCTGGTCTTCAAACTTTGCCGTGTTCCAGGGAAGCATGCAGGGGTGAAGCGGACCAGGGCAGTCTTCTGTTCTCCCCTGCCCCTAGCCTTCCTCTGTGGCAGCTTCTGATTTCTCCAACTTGAGGTTCTTGCTGCTTCCCAGTCTTGCAGAGATATGGTAATAAGCTTTGGGGTGGGCACTTGACTTCTGAACTTCCAGTTTCTCCCTACATCCCAGTCTT
>NW_015167532.1:421093-427035 GCF_001447785.1 Gekko japonicus | reverse complement strand
GAATGCAGCAAGAAACTTAGAGAGGGGAAGAAGAGAAGCTGGCTCTTAGATGATCCCCCCCAAAAAAACTTCTTGCTGGGTCCTTGAAAAGCTGAGATGCCACAAAAAATCCCCCTTTGTGCCAAACAGGCATGAACAACCAAACAGCCTGTCAAACAATCAGCTTCCTGAAAGTGATTGGTGATCAGAGTACAAGCTGAACTGAAAGGTGCTTAAGTAAAGGCAAAGGTTCCCTTGTTCGAAAGCCAGTTGAATCTGACTCTAGGGTTGCGGTGCTCATTTCCATTTCAAAGCCGAAGAGCCAGCGCTGTCCAAAGACATTTCCGTGGTCATGTGGCCGGCATGACTAAACACCAAGGCGCACGGAACGCTGTTCCCTTCCCACCGAAGTGGTACCTATTTATCTACTTGCAATTTCTTGCTTTCGAACTGCTAGGTTGGCAGGAGCTGGAACTAGAGACGGGAGCTCACTCCGTCATGCGGCACACTCGGGTCTTGAACTGCTGAACTACCGACCTTCCACAGCCTGCAGTTCAGCATCTTAACCACTTTAGCCACCACAGCTTAAGCAACTCTAATTTCCCAGAGTACATATGGACTCCAGGGAAGGTCATGCCTACAAGCACATGCCAAGTAAACGTTTATGTAGGCATGTTCCCACTGTTTTGGGGTCATCAGCACAATGCTCCCTCTAAGCTGTGGAGTCCTGTGAGCAAAAATTCTACTTTGTGAGCTACTGGCACTCACTGGAGAAGACCCTGATGCTGTGAAAGATTGAAGGTAAAAGAGGAAGGGGATGGCAAAGAATGAGATGGTTAGACAGTGTTAATGATGCAATGAACATGAAGTTGAGCAAACTCCGGAGGACAACGGAGGACAGGAGGGCCTGGCGTGATGTGATCCATGGCTTCGCAAAGAGTCAGAGGCATTAAAGCTGTGAGTGAGTGGTTTGGCTACTGCATAAATTAGTTTGCTCTGGAGCCATCCTTCCTGAGCTAAGACAAAAATGTGTGAGTCAGAGGCTAAAAAACTGTGAGCTAGCTCACACTAACTCAGCTTAGAGGGAACACTGGATAGGGCAGCCTTTTGTGTCCATGATGGCTTCGTACTCAGATGGCTGAATCCAGTGTAAAATTTCCACTAGCACTAGAAGTCTTACATAAATGGAAACATAAGACAGACTAGGGGTAGCCACTTGTATTAAGTCAGACTTATTGTATCCTCCCTTGCATTTCTGCCCGCGCAAGGTCTCATGCAACCAATTTCTGGGCACTATAATATATAGGGAGGAAAGTGCTAAGTGTTGCACAAGATCTTGCCCAAGTGGAACTGTGCTGCTTATGCCTCCACTTGTGCCCTGCTGGATCCAAGCCCTTGCCCTCCACACAAGACTCAAAGGCCCGGCAAGTCCAGGTTCAAACCAAATATGAGAGTGGCATCTTTATTCCTCTCTGGATGAGCCATGAGGTCCAAAAAGCCTACAATCTGCATCAGAATGGTGTACAACCACTTAACAGCTGCAACTGGGCTGTTTTGTATGGATTTGGGCTGAAACTGAAAATTGGCCCATATTTACAGTGACAAGTGTCTTCTGACCTCATATTTTAACACTGCTTGGCAGCAGAGGAGGCAAGCAAGATGGAAATCCCAAACAAGCCCTAGTTTGTTCCAACTGTCTACTGTAACAAATCAGTTTGTTGAACACGCCATGGTTAAATGAACTGTAGTTTACTGCAATGCTCACCATTATAATGCCCCTATATAAATCAATGGTGCGACCTCATTTGGAATACTGTGTTCAATTCTGGTCACCACACCTTAAAAAGGATATTATACCTTTGGAAAAAGTACAGAAAAGGGCAACTCGAAAGATAAAAGGGTAGGAACACTTTCCCTATGAGGAAAGGTTAAGGCACTTAGGGCTCTTTAGCTTGGAGAAACGACGACTGAGGGGAGACATGATTGAGGTTTATAAGATTATGCATGGGAAAGAGCAGGTAGAGAAAGAGGTACTTTTCTCCCTTTCTCACAAGAACTCGTGGGCACTCCATGAAATTGCTGAGCGGTCGGGTTAGAATGGATAAAAGGAAGTACTTCCTTCACCCAAAGAGTGATTAACACTTGGAATTCACTGGCACAGGAAGTGGCGGCGGCTACAAGCATGGACGGCTTATAGAGGGAATTAGATAAGCACATAGAGCAGAGGTCCATCAGTGGCTATGAGCCACAAGGTATAGATAGGGACTCTGGGGCAAGTGAGGCTCTGTCTTCTTGGTGCTTGGGGGGGTTAACAGTGGGAGGGCTCCTAGTGTCCTGGCCCCACTGGTGGACCTCCTGATGGCACTGGTATTTCTGGCCACTGTGTGATACAGAGTGTTGGACTGGATGGGCCTTTGGCCTGATCCAACATTGGCATCTCTTATGTTCTTATGTTCTTATTAGATATTGTTACCAAATCACTCTACACAAGGAACAAGTCTCTGGAAAGGCAGCATATAAATTCGCTGAATAAATCAATATGATATCAGGCTTCCTAGCAGTGGAACAACACCCTCATAGGAATGGGAGGGAAGTCACGGTGAAGAGATGGGGGCGGTGTTTGTCAGAAACAGAGAGTTTTTCTGCTGTCAGGAGTCACAGCTGCTGTCAAGTATTGGGAACAAGAAGGCTCCAACAAATCTAGGCATGTTTAGAATTCTCAGTAGGAAAAAAATTCCTAGGCATTCTCTAATGTTGCAGTAATTGTCATGGTCTTTTTGAACCGCACCTGAGTTGGCCCATAGCTATGGTGGGGCAACTGGGGGCTCCGACCCCTTCCTTAAATGGCCCTCTGCTTCTTAAAGGCCCCCTTGTTCTTTCCAAAAGCATTTAAAGGGATCCTTTAAATGCTTTGGAGAAGAAGTGGGGAGTGGCGTGCGCCCCTCTCCCTCCCTCCTGCAAGGGCCCTCAAGCTGATTGGCGGGCAACGTGCTCACAGCTGATCAGCTAAAGGGCCCTTTAAATTTTGCAGGAGGGGAGGGAGAGGGGTGTGCACCACCCCCCTTCATTACAGCAAATAATGGCAGCCACACCAGAAAACATTTTGCCCCACAAGCCACAAAATCCTGTCTACAGGCCTGCACCCTGAGTTTGCCATTACTATTTGTGTGCATCCAAACATTGTGAGATGTCTGAATTCATATCCTCAACCAATCAATTACAAACCCTGAGCTCTCAACAAGTCAGCCAACACAATCTGGAACACAGTGCACTGTTAAGCAGAGGACCTGCAGAGTGAATATCTTCAGAGGAGTCAAAAGCAAATGAACCACATTTCATACTAAAAGGAAAATGCAAAATGCATCCCACAAGGTCCAAGCCAATCCAGCCCAGGGATTCCTTCCAAATATTCTGTCACATTTTGAATGATGAGGTGATATCTGATCAAGTGGGAGTTTGGCCTAGCAGACCTAACTTTGTAATTTTAGCAGTAGTCCTGCAGACCTACTGCAGCCACTGCTGACATCACCTCCTGTCATCACAGGCTACCACCAAAATGAAAGTGAAGCACCTGCCTGCACCCATACTACCTCCCTCTGAAAAGCTATCCACGCATGAAAGTAATGCTATCGCTAATTTTCAAAATGTATCATAAACTGAAGAACTATCTCCAGCAGTCCCCATGTCTATTTCTTTCCCACGTCAAATTTTCGCTTTGTATATCTCTCCAATAAAAAAATTCCAAAATATCTGAGATCCAAGCTAGGATCTGCTTGCAAGTTAACTATGGAAGTGCTGACGATGCAAAGCTAGCTCAGCAGACCCAATAGATATAAATCTTTCCCCTTGTTACATTTTTTCACAGGGGCAATAGAAGCACTCTTGCAAATTGAGATTACAACGAAAACATCTTTACAGTGCTACTTATGCAGAAAGCAGAAGATCAAAAGGTATCTAACCCAATAATGTCATAATAATCTTAATAAGAGGTAGTCCTCCATGCCACAGAAGCCAGCTTTCCATATACTAACATGTTTAAGAATTAGGAATACAAAAGATCCCATTCAGGAAAAAAACTGGAAAATTTGCCAGTACCAGAAGGCACTGGAAACCACTGAATCTACAATAAGGCATCCAGTTTGGTGTAGTGGTTAAGTGTGTGGACACTAATCTGGGAGAACCGGGTTTGATTCCCCACTCCTCCACTTGCAGCTGCTGGATGACCTTGGGCAAGCCATAGTTCTGGCAGAGCTGTTCTCACAAGGACAATTATGGAAAGAGCTCTCTCAGCCCCGTCTAGCTCACAGGGTGTCTGTTGTGGGGAGGGGAAGGGAAAGGAGTCTGTAAGCAGCTCTGGGACTCCGAGTGAAGGGCAGGGTATAAATCCAATCTCTTCTTCTTTTGAGGTCCTATTTAGCACACTTTGTTTTCAACACACTTTGTTCTAGACATTAAAGTCACTTAGCTGAGATGAAGAGAAATCCAACTAAGATTGCTTGAAGGGGTGGATGAATCCTAAGGGACGGCAATTTGCTACCTGTGACTCTTACAGACATGGATCCATAACCCTACTCACAATACTGATCTGAGCAGAGAGAGAGAGAGGGAGAGAGTGTTACACAATACAGCTTTTAGACCAGGGGTGTCAAACTTGTGGCTTGCGGGTTGGATCAGGCCCTCGGAGGGCTCCAATCCGGCCCACAAGGACATGGCTGTTTTCTGCTTGCTTTTCCAATTCTTCTGATGCTGTCATGTCACAGCTTGCTTTACCAGACTCTCCCAATCGCACAGGAGAGATAGACAGACAAGCCTTTCCTGTGCAATTGAGAAAGTCTGGTAAAGAACTGGCTGAGGCTCCTCCTCCTCCTCCCAGGGGGAGGGAGGGAACAGCCAGAGCTTGCTTCCTGGCCACATTGCAGGAGACAAAGGGAAGCCTTTCCTCCCTTCCAGTGGCTAAGGCTCCTCCCTGAAGGGAGGGAGGAAATGAAGGAGAGCTTGCTTTGCTGGGCTGCCTCAATCGCACAGGAGAAATACCAGGCACCTTTAAGACCAACAAAGTTTTGTTCAAGGTATGAGCTTTTGTGTGCCTTGTTACTGTGTGTGTATGTGTTTGTTGGGCTCCTTATACCAGGGCTCTCTTGGGTGCAACTGAGTCCCCTCCCCTTTTCACTGTATTTAAGCCGTCATGATCCAGTCTTTCTCAGTAAGAAAGCAATATGAACTGTTTTAGAGGAGGAATAACAACAAGCCAGTGAGGTGGATTAGGCTGAGAATGTGTGTTCACCCAGTTCATCAAGTTCACCCAGCACATTTCCTTTGTAGGAAGTTGTAGGTATTTCTCTGGGGAAGACTATAGGTTTGTAGACAAATACATGGCCCTCAGTCTGTGTCAGGATGCTTCTCAAGTTCTTGACCAGCATATGAAGCAAGTTATGTACAAAAGCTTGCAATGCCTAGCAATTTCATGTTTTCCCCTGAGTCCTAGGCTCAGAAAACTGAGCATGAGATTTCTGTAATGAATGTCAATAAATCAAAAGTAGGTTTGCAGCTTACAGATACACGCCTGAACAGCATACTCAAGAGTGCTACAGGACAGACATTTTGATGCAATAATTCAGAGCAAGAGATGTCAGTTATCATAGACTGTTAAATAGACAAACCATTGCAAGAGTGCTAGTGTTCTAAGCATGTTTTATTTAAAGTTTAAAAAATCTTTGTGTTTGTCTGTATCCTTTATAAAGTTTATATCTCCACTACCTGGCATTACATTTTATGACACACATGGCCCATCCCAACAAGATCTCATTTACGTCATATCCGGCCCTCATAACAAATGAGTTTGACACCCCTCTTTTAGACAGAAATAAAGATTGGAAAACTAGGTTATTCAGGTTTCTAGAATACACCAGGGCTGCGGTGGCTCAAGTGGTTAAGACGCTGAACTGCAGACTGAAAGGTCGGTG
>NW_015167532.1:411499-421043 GCF_001447785.1 Gekko japonicus | reverse complement strand
CCAGCTCCTGCCAACCTAGCAGTTCGAAAGCAAGAAATTGCAAGTAGATAAATAGGTACCACTTCGGTGGGAAGGTAACAGCGTTCCATGCACCTTGGTGTTTAGTCATGCTGGCCACATGACCACGGAAACATCTTCGGACAGCGCTGGCTCTTCGGCTTTGAAACGGAGATGAGCACCGCAACCCTAGAGTCAGATTCGACTGGCTTTCGAGCAAGGGAACCTTTACCTTTACTAGGGTACACCTATATAATGAAAATGGCTACAGGGCAGTATTTCCTCTTCAAAGGCCATCTTGGACACTTATCGGTATTCTAAATACTTTTTTTTTAAAAGAAATTGAGAGGGATAGTACTACAAGAATGCCATTCTCCTCTCTTCCATTTGTCATGCCTTCCAAATTCCATCCTGAGTTCTGGCCACAGCTCAGCAGTCTTGCTAACATCAAGATCTGATTAATTACTTTTCTTCATGCCAAGTTTAAAGGCTATTACATATTTAATTGCAGCAGACATGCCAGGAAAATCTTTACATCCACTGGGAGATCACACCGAAAAGGCAAAGTGCTACTATAACTATTCAGATAGCTAAGTCATATAATGAAGAGTCAAAAGGCCAAATTTAGACGAGACTCCAACAAAATCGTGAGCAGCAGAACCTTTGAGTCCTAAACTAACTCAAATCAATTTCATGAAATTCTGCGAAACCTTGGTTATGGAATTAAAATCCCCAAAATCGAATGTCTGAGCCCCTGTCAAGTATGAAAGCTGCTCCAAAACTTGGATCCCATAAATATTAGCGGGCACAGCAACACAAGAACTATTTTTTAAGTTTTACTCTTTCTCTCCAAGCGGGGGGGAAAGACAGCAAAGGCAACACCTTTTCAGTTCCTGTCAAACTGCAGAACGTATGGCCCATTAAGCTCAAATATCATTCAGTTATAGCTCATTTATTCAGACCTGCAATCTACTATACCTCAATCAGAAATGCTCACCCTGAGCTACTGCCTTCCTTAGAAGTGGTACTTTCACAACAAGCACAGGGTAGATCTTCAAAGGCTAAACCATGGGTCCAAACATGGGGGCATTGTGCCCACTCTTTCCTGGAGCCTGACATGTATTTTAGAAAGTGAGTGTGGCCAGGTGAGGATCTAGACCAGCAGGCTTCTGATTGGCTGTGTAGATTAAAATAGTGTTGTATTGGCAGCAGTTCCCACCACTTTTATTCTCTCTTTTATTCTCTCTTTCACTCCAGTTTCCTAGTGCATTTTTTTGGTTGTGCCCAACACCGTGTCAGAATTCCAAAAGGTGCCCACAATCTGTAAAAGATAGAGAATCCCTGGGCTAAACTACAAGTGGCATGGAACATTTGCAGCTGGATCTGTGAGCCAGTTTGGTGTAGTGGTTAAGTGTGTGGACTCTAATCTGCGAGAACCGGGTTTGATTCCCCACTCCTCCACCTGCAGCTGCTGGATGACCTTGGGCAAGCCATAGTTCTGTCAGAGCTGTTCTTGCAAGGACAGTTCTCGAAAGAGCTCTCTCAGCCCCACCTACCTCACAGGGTGTCTGTTGTGGGGAGGGGAAGGAGTTTGTAAGCCGCTCTGAGACTCTGAGTGAAGGGTAGGGTATCAATCCAATCTATTCTTCTTCTTCTGACTTCTTTTTACATAATCATGCCAATATGCTTAAAGCAGTGCTAGGGGAAGAATATGCTTAACTTTTCCCCCTGCACCAATATCTCCTCCCCACACACACACAACTTGCCACATTCCCATGGCAAGGGGAAAGGAATACATACCTTTAAATTTTCTAGCAATGAAAGCTGGAGGATTTAACAAGGAAACAAACTCATATTTTGGATCATGGGTCAAGTCCACCCCCACACCTGAGGAAGATAACAATTACAAACAAAGGAGGCTAGTCCCCCACAACTGCTCTTCCCCAAACTGGGCTCCAAGACCAGAAATGAGCCCAGCTAGAAGAAGAATATCTGGAGGAGAAATTACAAAGGTAAATTGGGGGAGGGATCAATATCCCCTTTCTGTGTGCTGCTTCTACATCTGAAATGCCTCTGTATCACTCTGGCTGCTCTATGTGCTGTTCAGCATAAACCATGTTCTGCAAAAAGCAATTGCAGGGCTGTAATTTCAGCACCATGGACACCTCTAGCAGAAGCAAAGGGCTACCAGCCAACCGAAAAATTCAGTAGCTGTTTGTCAAACTTAATGATTCATTTAAATTTCGTATTACTAAAACCAGCTCACAGGTGCCGTTCTGACATACTGAAGTACAATACTAGAAGCCTGCAGCCAATGTTTTGGATGTCTATATATCCTTGTCACCTCAACTTTCTATGCCATGGCTGCTGCTTGCAGCATGCTCTGCAAAAAAAGGGAGGGAGGGGTTGTGGCTGAAACAAATGCATGCTTAAGTCCCACTGAATTCAGTTGCACATAATGAGAATATAGGACCATAACGGTCACGTGCCTGTGCTCTGTCCAGGAGAAGGAAAATGAGATGCAATCGTTGCGCCCCCTTCATCCTCATTATTTGCATCTTCACAATAAGTTTTCAGCAGCAGCAGCAGCCACTTCGAGAACAGTCATTGCTGCGGGAGTGAAAGACAAGCTTCTTTGCAAAGACAGCCTTAGCTGTGTCACAGCTGAAGCAGTGAAAAGTTTCTCCTCTCCTGCAGAGTGCACAAGGCTGATGAAGGTCCTGGTGCTATGTACAGTTGGAGGGTAGCAAGCCCTCTTACAACCAAACATGCTTGAGATTGTGTTGTTGTAACCAATTATATATTTGCTCTCTAGCTTCCTTTCCTCCTCTGGCTAATGCATATGCTGTTAGTGGAGTAAGTCATCATTGCCACAAGAACAATATAAAACCGTTTTTGTTGGCTTTTAAGTTACCATTTGCCCTGATTTGGATGGCCGAGGCTAGCCTGATCTCATTGCATCTTGGAAGGTAAGCAGAGATGGTCCTGGTTAGTACTTGGATGAAAATGAGATGCAATCGTTGCGCCCCCTCATCCTCATTATTTGCATCTTCGCAATAAGTTTTCAGCAGCAGCAGCCACTTCGAGAACAGTCATTGCTGCGGGAGTGAAAGACAAGCTTCTTTGCAAAGACAGCCTTAGCTGTGTCACAGCTGCAGCAGTGAAAAGTTTCTCCTCTCCTGCAGAGTGCACAAGGCTGATGAAGGTCCTGGTGTTATGTACAGTGGGAGGGTAGCAAGCCCTCTTACAACCAAACATGCTTGAGATTGTGTTGTTGTAACCAATTATATATTTGCTCTCTAGCTTCCTTTCCTCCTCTGGCTAATGCATATGCTGTTAGTGGAGTAAGGCATCATATATTGCCACAAGAACAATATAAAACCGTTTTTGTTGGCTTTTAAGTTACCATTTGCCCTGATTTGGATGGCCGAGGCTAGCCTGATCTCATTGCATCTTGAAAGGTAAGCAGAGATGGTCCTGGTTAGAACTTGGATGGGAGACCACCAAGGAAGCCCATGGTTGTTATGTAGAGGCACACAATGGCAAACCACATCTGGATGTCTCTTGCCTTGAAAACTCTATCACTATAAGTCAGCTATAACTTAATGGCACTATCCGCCACCAAGTCACCATTCTTTGCTACATTACCTTGAGCGTTTTCTTTTTATTTCCTACTGCACCCTCATACTTGAAAATAAAAATGGTAATTGATGAGGGAATGGAGGATACTTAACTTTTTAAAGTTATGTTTCATGAAACTATACCCAACGGCCAGTCTTCACGAGAGAAACACAGAAGATACTATCCATATAGTTCCAGTCTCAAAGAGATGTAAATTTAACTGGAGACAAATGGGCATAGGCAGTGACTAGCAAGCAGTAAATTTTGGGGCCCTGAGGAAATATATCCTGCTTCTATTGATTTTTTTAAAGTATGTGGGGGGGGAATGGTGGGCTGTAGAAAGAAACAAAAAGGAACAAGTGCAGGCATCCCTCACGTGGTGCCTGTGGATCTCATGATGTCCACTGACAGCTTCCTGGTACCTGCCAGGTGCTTTTAGAAAGTGGGTGTGGCAAGGCGGGCCATTTGCCCAGCAGGGCTTCTGATTGACTGAGCAGATTAAAAGGCATGACTGAGCAGCTTAAAAGGCATTCTGGCTGATATGTTTTATTTTACTATTATCATTTGGTATAACTTCAGTCATTGACATTTTGTGGTCCTCCTGCAGCAGCCAGTTTGTGATTGGCTTCAGCTCCTGTGGCAGCCATTTTGTGATTGTGCCCACTGCCCTGTGTCAGAATTCCACAGGTGCCTGCAGGCTCAAAAGGTTGGGGGCCCCAAAGTAGTGGATTGGATCCAGCCAGCTTCATAACTCAGTCTCTCCCAATTCCCCTTTCTACTGTACCCACATCACTGCTGTACAGTGAGGTACCAGCATAGCCCTTTGGGGCGGAGAAAAACAAGAAGAGAACACAGGTATTCATATAGGAAATACAGCAAACAAGCAAACACTGTGATATGAATGACTAGGACATTTAGTAAAGATCATATTATATTATAAATAAAATTTTACACTATTACAAGGAAAAGTCCATTCTCAATGAGCACCCGGATAGAAGCTCATTTTGCCCCAACCTTCCTCAGGAGTAATCTTATTGTATTTAAAGGTGTCAGCCTCTTGATACAGCTCAATGTTATGTTATGAGCAAACCAATGCTTAACTTCTTCTTTATTTTCTTCGTATTGTCCTAAAAAAAACCATGGTAGTCTTTTGGGGTGGTGACAGAAGACCCTCTCATCCCTTCTTCACCAACAGAAAAACTGGTGGGATCAAAACCCCATGATCTGAAATGTATACTACAGGATATTCTCAAAAAAATGCATATTTCAGAAACGAAAATGGCTTCCAACAACATACAACTGTGTTAGGTTGCAAAGAGTCACTGAACTCCCCATACAGAATAAGGTTACAGTAACCCCCCTGAAGGTGTGCCAACTATTGAATTGTAATCAATGTGCCTTAAAAGTTGATTCCAACTATAATCTATTCACATACTCTCCATCTGTCATCATGGTCAACAGGGGGGGGGGGAATAGCTGCAACCAATTTGTGGCTAAATATATTACTTTCATTTCTATAAGAAATTCCATTTATTGATCAGATTTTTACAGAACATCTATAAACTGGGTTATGGCTTGGAATAGCCACTACCCACCAAGCTGCAATATGTCATCTTTATTCCAAAAGGATCTTGCAGTCCAAAATACAGGAGGCTCACAAGAGGACCATTACTGTATGTTGTCAAAGACTTTCACGGCTAGAGTTCATTAGTTGTGGTAGATTTTCCAGGCTGTATGGCCGTGGTCTTGGCATTGTAGGACCTGACATTTAGCTAGCAGCTGTGACTGGCATCACAGCTACTTGCGAAACATCAGGTCCTACAATGCCAAGACCACGGCCATACAGCCCGGAAAATCTACAACAACTAGAGGACCATTACTGTTTGAATTGATATGAACACCAATAAAATGCTATTGAGAGTCAGGTTGCAAGTCTGAGTCATATAGACAAATCACAAATGGTGTGTGACTTCCCCTAGCCTGGTTTCTTTCTCAGTCAGCTTTCAATTACACACAAAAAATCCACAAATCTTCATGACTTAAGGATATGACTACAACGTTTATTCTTCTCTGCTAAAGGATTAACACAGCTGGTCAATCATTTTACTCATGATCCTCACCATATGGAATATCACCTTTAATCCTAAAGTATTATGTCTATAATTCCTAAACACAATGCATTCAGTTTAAAGCAAACTTCACATTTTTAAAAAGAAATCAGCTTCTGAAAACCAATTCCCTTTTCCCCCCCTGGGTGCTAACAGAATGGTTTCCCATTAAACTGTTTCATTTAGCTGCTTGCTATAAAATTCTAGTACACACATTTTTTTTCTGTACTAATGGTGTTATGTGGGGGGAAAAGCTCAAAATCAACTCCACCTTCCCTTACTAGAAGATAAAACTCTGATTTCAAATACTGACCAATTCCCTAGCTTCAGTCCACCCACCTATTGCATCCACATGTAGCCAATTTCCATCTCCCATTTAATCTCAACGACAGTCTGTCATATTTTCTGTACCAAGAAATGCTGCTACTTTTAGTCATGAATCCTTTACCCTTTTTACTCTTCCCTGAGCCAACTGTGCCTTCTTATGTTGTCAATTTACATGATAAATTTAAGTCCCAAGATCTTGGTTTTCTGGTTGCAGATATGGAAGATTTTATTAAATTATTTCTGACCTCGGGTCATGCCACTTTACTAAATTTCCACAAACTGCACTCTGGAGATTTTAATAAATCCCAGTATCTGCTCCCAAGTTATCTAATCCTGTACATTTATTTTAGAATCAAAACCTTTCTTGCCTCTGTCTTAAAACAAGACATCCACCATACACTGAGAATGGTACAACCCTTTGTAGCTAGTATTGGTTTTTACATCCTCAGTCTTGGACACAGATTTCAGGGACTGCGTGAAAAGTAGCCTGGCTGTAGAAACTGTTTATTAGGTAGTTTGTGGTAATGTCTCTACAAGCTATAATTTAGAAGCATTGCAGACTATTTCATTTTTTTGTACAGTCACTAAAGTTTAAGTGCCAAGTACATAGTTCTTCATTACGGGGTCCTTCCATTTTATGGTTCCTACTTACTAAAAAAAAGAAGGCAGGAGATGAGTGCTCTCACTCATTAGGAAGCAAGACTACTCTTTTACTGCTGTTAAAATCACTGGAAATGAGCATGTAAATCCATCTTGCACAAAAAGAGGTGGTCTCCTTTTTCCCTTTGCAAGATACCAATATACTATTAGCAGATTTCAACCTTCCCACTTTCAACACTGATTTATGAGTTAAGCCGTGTCTACCATGGTTGACAATGACAGCATTTGATGCTGGTCTGTCTTTCTGTGCAACTCTAGCCCTTGTATGTTGTAGGCTATTCCAGGGCACAATCCATTCACATGAGGCACTGGACAGGATTTACACGACCCAGTCAACTTAATGTCCTGAATCACCATGACCCCCTTGGGGAACACTCTCTCTTAAGCACTAAATGAGATTATTTAGTTCCTGACCTCAGCAAAAGCACCCACACACTGCTTGGTGATTGCAGCTACCACGCAGGTTGTTCTTGTTGTTCAGTCGCACAGTTGAGTCCGACTCTTCGCGACCCCATGGACCACATCATGCCAGGCCCTTCTGTCTTCTTTTTTCCTCCAGAGCTTGCACAAAGCTGCTTAACATGAGACCATGAACATTGCCAAGAGTACTACGGTAATCTGATCACCTTTGCAAACATACTGCATATTGAGAGAATCTGAACCAGGTTATAATTAGATTTGAGCTCAGTAGCACAGAGACCAACAAGAGCTTCAGAGTATAAGAAAATCTTCTTTGTCTCAAAGGTGCTACTGGACTCAAATCTAACTGTTCTGCTGCAGACCAGCACAGCTACCCTCTGAAACTATGAACAAGGTATGTTTGCTGAAAATTTATCTGAGCTTCCTGAGGATCTCCATGTAATCACCCATTTCTCTCTTTCTATCGTGGGGCCTAGATCTTTTATCCATGCTAGCATGTTTTGACTAACCATTTCATTTTGCATGTATTCCTCCAACAAAAAGCCATATATTCTCTGAATTAATTTATCACTTGAGGATAACCAAATCTTGTGATCATGTTTCCTGAAACCCTACTGCCACATCCCTAGCATATCTAGATCTGAGCTGTATGGCTTCCCATCCTGTTAATTTTATCTTATGCAATGTTAATAACGTTTCTTCTGATTTTAATTTGTTATTTTCATCTAGCAGTGTTTGATAACTTTCCCTATCCCACGATTTAATAAGAGATGGTTTTATATAGGCTTCTAATGGTGAAACCCATTTAGGGGTTTTCTTATAGTATTGTCCTTTGATTTTGTTCCAAATCCATAATAATGCGCCTCTAACCGAATGTTGTTTAAAGTTTGAATGGATCTTATCCTTTCCATACCAAATATAGGCATGCCAGCCCATATACAGGTCATGCCCTTCCAAATTTAAATTCTCACATTGTCTAAAGTTAGCCATTCTTTAATCCAGGTTAAAGCAGCTGCTTGGTAATATATTTTCCAGTTTGGAAGTCCAAAGCCCCCCTGTTCTTTTCTTTTTTGTAATAATTTCCATCTAATTCTCACCTTTTTGGGGTACCAAATAATTTTTTTTACCTCCTTGTCCAATGCCACGAAAAATTTAGAGTTTCTTAATATGGGTATATTTTGAGCTAGGAATAAGCACAAAGCTGCTTAACATGAGACCATGAACATTGCCAAGCTGATCACCTTTGCAAACATACTGCATATTGAGAGAATCTGAACCAGGTTATAATTAGATTTGAGCTCAGTAGCACAGAGACCAACAAGAGCTTCAGAGTATAAGAAAATCTTCTTTGTCTCAAAGGTGCTTCTGGACTCAAATCTAACTGTTCTGCTGCAGACCAGCACAGCTACCCTCTGAAACTATGAACAAGGTATGTTTGCTGAAAATTTATCTGAGCTTCCTGAGGAACAAGGATAAGAACATAAGAGAAGCCAATGTTGAATCAGACCAGTGGCCCATCCACTCCTCTAAGCTTGTAGCCTCCACCACCTCCTGTGGCAGTGAATTCCATGTGTTAATGACTCTTTGGCTGAAGAAGTCCTTCCTTTTATCTGTTCTAACCCGACTGCTCAGCAATTTCATGGGGTGCCCACAAGTTCTTGTATTGTGAGAAAGGGAGAAAAGTACTTCTTTCTCGACCTGCTCTATCCCACGCATAATCTTGTAAACCTCGAACGTGTCACCCCTCAGTCATCGTTTCTCCAAGATAAAGAGCCCCAAGTGATTTAACCTTTCTTCATAGAAAGAAAGGGATACATAAGGCAAAACCCAAGTAACAGGATACAAGTCACCACTCAGGAATGGCTTTGTCCAATGGAAGAACCAACCCTTAGATTCCCATTTATGTGTATGAAGACCAAGAGCAGGGGCCCACAAAATTCTGACTTTACTTATTAGCCACTCATTATTTGCAGTCTTTATCATTCCCCTGCCCTTAACCCAGGGAACTTGGAAGAAAAGTGAGGCTTTCTCTCAGCTTCACTGGGGATGGCCATTGCCTGCAAGTTGGGTTCATGCTCTGTTTACCAGCCCCAGAGAGGTGATTTTTCTGTTGTTGATTGGTTCACCTGTCCACCAACCTGATTGTGGTTGTTCAGCAGTTTAGGTTGCTTCACAGGATTCCTTCCTAACTATGCAATACAGCACAACTGACTTTTTGTGCATGTGTGTTTTTACATAGCCCAATTAAATTCTACTACACTCCCCCAGCAGTACATAACTGCTCTGCTCAGCAGGCAATTGTTTAAACAATCAAAGCAGTCACAAATCATATAAATTAGTCATAAATAACTACTGTGTTTTAATAAAACCCTACCCTTTGGTCTAAGTAGCCCTTAGTGACACTAATAGCT
>NW_015167532.1:391978-411470 GCF_001447785.1 Gekko japonicus | reverse complement strand
TTTTTCCCCCTCCACTCTCCCAAACCTTTTCCATCTCATTTTTTTCCTCTCTAAAACCATATTTCCTTTTATCTGATCTAAAAAGATCAAAAATCTGCATATATTTCAACCATTCATATTCATATTCAATTTCATTCTGCTTTTTCATTACCCATTCTGTTCCCACTTTTTTAATTAGATCTTTATATGGCAACCAATCTTTGTCTCTATGTCTTGAGTAAGATGTTAACACTTCAACTGGTACAATCCACAATGGTCTTACAGTTTGAATCTTTGTGCATGTGCAGCTTTGCAAAAACCCAATGCAAACCTGTTTGGCACAAACCAAACAGGCTCACACCTGATCAAGGCAAAATTCATAGCGTACCTAATCTTCTCTAGAATCCAAAACAAGGAGTGGAATCAACTCAAACCCTCCTACTCTCCCCAAGTCAAAGTGCTAATGAGTGCTCTTGGGAGAAAACCACTGTGCTGACAGATGTCTTGCGGGCCAGTGAACTTTCTGGATACATGAAGCTGCCTTGTACTGAGTCAGGTCATCAAGGTCAGTGTTGTCTACTCAGCCTGGCAGCAGCTTTCCAGGGTTCCAGGTAGAGATCACCTGCTACCTGATGCTTTTCCACTGGAAATGCTGGGGATCAACCTGGACATTCTGCATGCCAAGCAGGTGCTCCGCCACTGAGCCCCAACTCTACCCTAACCTAGCCTAACCCTAACCTAACCTAACCAAAAGTGGGCTGCATTTCAGTTTGTCCAAGTTACTACTTTTCAGTCCTGAGGTGCTAGAAGACTGCTATGTAGAAGCAACACAGGGGACAGACAGTTGCAAAAAAGGTAGTGGATAGTTTAAGTCGCCACTAACTGAGCTATCTACTTTCAGCATTAGGAACAACCATCTTCCCCACACACACACACCCTTGATAAAGGGAACCTGTGATAAAGACTGAATTAGTCTGCCACAGAGATCACATCAGTTAGAATGCTGCAACAGTTGTGTATTTCGCTGCAAAGATTAGAGCAGAGCAGATTTTTTGAAAACACATTCCTCTCTTTGTTAAAATAATGACATCCTACAATGCATGTAAATGAGAAACATTTATTTTATGTGGCTTTCCCCACAGAATTTACCGCTGCACTGATAGAGCTGACTGCCAAAACAACAATAACTGAACTGAACTACTAAACCCTCATTTGATTACGAAATATTCCAAGAGCAAAATTTCTCTTAGCTTTTTCTAGCCACACAAGCTGGGGTGAAGACTGAGAGAAAATCAAGTCAGAGGTAGTTTCGGAAGCCATGTTGGTCTGAAGTAGAACAGTCAGATTCAAGTCCAGTAGCACCTTAGAAACTGACAAGATTTTCAGGATATGAGCTTTTGTGAGACAAAGTCCCCTTTTTCAGTCATAAGTAGAAATGGAGCTCCAAGTCCATTTATCCCAGTCAGAAGGTGGGAAGGGTGTTTTAAAGAATGCTTATAAAGGATGTAAGGTACGATGCACATTGTAATCCGCTTAATTAGAGCAGAGGGGAAATGCTTGGGGGGCAGAAAATTAGCCATCTGTAGTGAGACAAGAACCCTACATCTTTATTCAGCCCTGAGAGATTCCATTGTTCTGAACTTGTGAATTAACTCAAGTTCAGCACTCTCCCATTGTAATTTCCCCTCGAAATTTCTTTGTTTGAGGACAGCAATGGAATGACCTAGAAGATTAAAATGTTGTCCCACTGGTTTTGGAGTGTTGTGGTTTTTTATTGACGGATTTATGTCCATTTGTTCTTTTGCATAGAGACTGACATAAGGACTTAAGAACATAAGAGAAGCCAATGTTGGATCAGGCCAATGGCCCATCCAGTCCAACACTCTGTCACACGGTGGCCAAAAATACCAGGTGCCATCAGGAGGTCCAACAGTGGGGCCAGGACACTAGAAGCCCTCCCACTGTTGCCCCCCCCACACACACAAGCACCAAGCATACAGTGCATTACTTGACCCAGACTGAGAGTTCCTATCTATTCCTTGTGGACCAGTTTGTTCAACGTAGAGAATGGAAGGGAACTGCTGGTCCAAGAAATGCCATGTCAGGTTTGAACCACTGAAAGCAGCTGACTACAAAAACTAGTCAAAGACAAACTATGTTTCTACCAGTTGTTCCCTCTAAGCTCAGTTAGTGTGAACTAGCTCAGTTTTTTAGTCTCCGGCTCACACATTTTTGTCTTCCGCTCAGGAAAGATGGCTCCACAGCAAACTAATTTATGCAGTAGCCAAACTGCTTGCTCACCACTTTAATGCCAGTAGCTAACAAAGTAGGATTTTTGCTCACAAAACTCCACAGCTTAGAGGGAGCACTGGAAATTTGTTTCAAACCTAGCTACAGTTCTTAGTCAAAGATGCTGGACAGGCCAGCATAAAATTGGATTGCTCACATGGACAGTCAATCCCAAGCAGAAGGCACAAGGCCCAGGATACAAGAAGATAGGACACTGCCTCAACATGGTTGACTTTAGTTGCATAATATAGATTTTAAGCTCTTTCAGGTTCAGAGACAGGATCAGAAATAAGGCTACCAAATTAACTGCTCCATTTAACAGCAGTAACTGTACTTTTGTGTGGAAAAAATTAAGATTCATACATTTCCAGTTATGAATACAGTTGCCAGGTCCCCCTTGGCCTTCGGTGAGGGATGGAAAGAGTAGTCAGATCCAGGCTGGGAAACTCCTGGAGATTTGGGGTGGAGCCTAGGGACAGAGACCTCAGTGGGGTAAAATGCCATAGAGTCCACCTTCCAAAACGTCCATTTTCTTCAGGGGAACTGATCTCAGAAGGAGGAGGAGGAGGAGATTGGATTTATACCCCGCCCTTCACTTGGAGTCTCAGAGCAGCTTACAAACTCCTTTCCCTTCCCCTCCCCACAACAGACACCCTGTGAGGTAGGTGGAGCTGAGAGCTCTTTTCAGAACTGTCCTTGAGAGAACAGCTCTGACAGAACTAGGCTTGCCCAAGGTCATCCAGCAGCTGCAAGTGGAGGAGTGGGGAATCAAACCCGGTTCTCCCAGATTAGAGTCTACGCACTTAACCACTACACCAAACTGGCTCTGGATTTGACCTGTAATTCTGGGGGATCCCCAAGTCCCACCTGGAGGCCGCCATGCCTAGCTATGCATCACATAGCACAGAAAGATTTTAATCTCTAGCAGCTCCTCAGAATGATGGTTCCGAGATGATGAAAAGTTCTTGGGAGGAAGGACAGGATAAAAATCTTCTAAATAAATAAATAATGACTATTCTGAGATCGTTCATAAAGTATCACAGCAACCGCATTATATCTCCCCTTAAAAAAAATAAAAAGCCAATTTTAGAAGCATTGCTCAGTGCTTCTGGCCGAGTGCTTAAAGCACTGTTAGTTAATTTTATAAGTGGAAACACCCAATAAAATTTTACTATGTGTTTAGCTCTCATTAAAAATGAAAAACAGCTGCAGGGATCAGTACGCAAAATAACGTCAGACCGCAAGCTGGCCACCACTGCAGTATTTTTCATGCCATTTAATCACATCTCTTATGCTTTTACTTTTCTTTGCAAGTCAGCCATCTCTCTAATACAAGATGTATGATCCGGATGTGTAAGATAACGGGGGCAGGCTATTCAAGTCAAGGTTCCCCTATCTTGAATGGAAGATGGTTTTCTATAACGAAGAAGAAGAGGAGAGTGGATTTATACCCTGCCCTTCAGTACCCGAAGGAGTCTCAGAGCTGCTTACAAGTTTGGTGTAGTGGTTAAGTGTGCGGACTCTAATCTGGGAGAACCGGGTTCGATTCTCCACTTCTCCACTTGCACCTGCTGATGTGACCTTGGGTCAGTCACAAGCTCTGGCACAGCTGTTCCTGAAAGAGCAGTTTGTGTCAGAGTTCTCTCAGCCCCACCCACCTCACAGGGTGTCTGTTGTGGGGAGGGGAAGGGAAAAAGGAGTTTGTAAGCTGCTCTGAGACTCCTTTGGGTAGTGAAGGGCAGGGTATAAATCCAATCTCTTCTTCTTCTTCTTCTTCCCTTCCCCTCTCCACAACAGACACCCTGTGAGGTAGGTGGGGCTGAGAGAGCTCTCTCGAGAACTGCCCTTGAGAGAGCAGACTCTGAAAGAACTTGTAACCGACCCAAGGTCACATCAGCAGCTGCATGTGGAGGAGTGGGGAATCAAATCCGGTTCTCCCAGATTAGAGTCTGTGCTCTTAACCACTATACCAAATTGGTGTGATTTGAAAGATTCAAGTATATCGTCATCATGGTAGAACACTTGGGTGTTTGACAGCTATGTACTTGGGGACTAAGGAAAGACTGTACAGTTTATGACCTACACCGTGTCCCCCACCCCCAGAATACAGCTCATCCACTCCTCGGTTGTTTAAGTCAGAAACTCTGATGGGGTGGCGAGGTTGCTTTGGTTGGGCTGAAAGTGGCAGAAGCTTTTATCATCCCCTTTTCACCAAGAAACTCAAGGCAGTATACATAGCTCATCATTTTCTCCTAACAATCCCATGAGATAGGTACATCTGAGAGAGTGTGAATGGCCAGAGGCCTCTGTGATGGACAGGGGCTGTCTTTCCCCCCTGAAGGGGGAAAACTGCCACTCAGCTGAGCCTATGGGAGTGCTGCTCCCGCATCCAATCACCTTCCAGAAGAGGGAGGAAAGGTTGGAAGGGAGCAAAGCAGCAGTCTTAATTCAGATCTGCCTCAAGAGAGAGAGACAAGTGATAGCTCAGGTCTATCTCAGCAAAAGAGCAGACAGTTTGAAGGGCAACTCTGCCTGGTCGCGTGGCAGAGTGGTATAGCTCTATCTCTGGGAGAGGATGGAGTACCCAGTTGTCAGGCCTGTCTCTGGTAATGAGCAGACCTTGTACTATTTAGTCTGACTCTTGGGAAAGGGCAGGCTGGTGTGGGTGGAATACTGAATGGACGAAAAGATCCAGCCTAGTGGCTAGACAGTAAAAGCCTGTTTGTGCCTGAAAGTACTGAAGAAAATGTAAGCCATACTCTGAAGCCATAACTAGCTTATGTGCCTCAGCCAGGTTTTCTCCTCTATCTGGAGACCTGTGCTGCTGCTCTGTTCTTTGAAACGAACCTGTAAATAAATAAATCTTCTTTGTTGTTTATATACTAATTCTGCCTCTGTGATCTCCATATTCTACTTGTGCACCACAAAACTTACCTCACAGTATAGGAAAGTGAACCCATTCCTATACACTTGATGCCTAAAGAACACCTGGTAACCAATGTTCCCTCTAAGCTGTGGAGTCTTGTGAGCAAAAATTCTACTTTGTGAGCTGCTGGCATTAAAGTTGTGAGCAGGCGATTTGGCCGCGGCAGAAATCAGTTTGCTCCGGAGCCATCCCTTCCTGAGCTGAGACAAAAGTGTGTGAGCCGCAGGCTAAAAAACTGTGAGCTGGCTCACACTAACTCAGTTTAGAGGGAACACTGCTGGTAACTGAGGGGAAGGTTTGTGTTTTAAAACAAGCCTTGTTCCCTAAAATCATAGGAGGCTGTGTGAGTCCCCTCAGTTGTTAGAAAAGGCCTGTCACAGTCACCCACAGATCTTCAAGGCAGAATGAACATTTGAACTCGGGACTCCCAGATCCTGGTCTGACACTATGACTACCGCACCACACTAGACTCCTTTTTCCTGTGGTCAGGTAGTCCTTCAAGCGTGCAGCAACATCTCAAATCATAGCTTGGAGATTTGGCCAGCAAACCAGCCCCAAAACCGTTGCTTGAGATTCTGATTTGGCATCTGCTCCTCAAACACAGTTTGTGAGGTCACTGGCCTGGTTCAGATGCCATACCTAATCAATAACCCATTCTTCTAAGGAGGAGAAGTTCAAATGGAATTCATTTATTTTATGGGAATGCCTGAGGTCTTCCTCATCAAGGAATAAGAAGATATTTCAAGACCTGGCAAGAAGAATTTCATTGTCAGAGGAAGGAGGCAATACTTGGCAGTTTTCTGGCAGGATGGACACTGAAAGGTGGGGCTGACCTTTTCAGTTTATGCATATTCTGGACTTACAAAGCACGCTTCCATCAAACTGGAGCATACAGCTCCAAGCATCTGGTGTACTTTCTGAAAAGAGCAACTGTCGAGTCACTCAGATCAGCTTTTCTTTTCTTTTTTCCTGAAAGATAACCTGGAGTGTCCAATTAACTTACAGTTACCTGCCCCTAAGCTTTTGAGACAGGATGGACTAGAATTCTAAAGAGATAATTGCGCATTGCTGCCCTAGAAGGTAATGGAAAGGCTGAAAGCATAACGGGGAAGCTGCCGGAGCACATTCATAAAGTGTGAAATAAAATGAGACAGCGAGAACCTCTCACAAAACGTTGTTAGTATTAGTCACAGCTGTCAGACAAAGCAAAGCAAGCCTTGTAGCAAGGCCTGGGGTGACAGGTTTCTTATTTTCCACAAGTCAGTCTGGCATTTTCCCAAGTTGGGGATTCCCTTTTTGCTAGATCATGATTCTTATACACCCTGCTACGAAGTGCATGAAGCCAAAGGCAGAAGTACTACAGAGCTGAGTTTTGTTTTGTTATTTTATTTTGTTAGCTTTTTATCCTGACCACTCTGCATAGCAGGCTCAGGGTGGATTCCATCAAATATAATCCCGCCACCCAGCGGTTCGAAAGCGTAATCGCAAGTAGATAAATGGGTACCTGCCCCTAGGGGCAGGAGTGTTCGCGGCAGTAATGGTGGCAGCGGAGCAGGTGGCGACCCGAGGACGTGGCGGCAACGGAGGCTGGATGAGGCAGAGCTGTGGTGGCGTGACGGCGTGACGACGCAGCGCAGCGAAACCTGAAGGGACGAAAGCCGGAGCTGCAGTTGGAAGTGGCCGCGCAACGGAGGAGTCCATTGGGAAAAGCCTGCCGGACGAAGTCGTCGACCCATCCAGGGCCCCCGGGAGCAACATCTGAAAGCCCGCCCAAATAACAAGAACGCTCCGCTTGGGTGCTGGTAGGCAGTCCCTCCCCCCATACGAATTGTGGCCCTAGGTAGGAATTAACTAGTATATATATATGTAAACTGCTCAGACACCCCTCAGGGTCAAGGGCAGTATATAAATCAATAATAATAATAATAATAATAATAATAATAATAATAATAATAATAATAACAACAACAACATGCAAACTATTAAAACAATTAAAATACATCAGATAAAATACAATAATATTCCTACGTTTCTAATCAGAACTTCAACAGATGTCTACTTCAGATCGGCTTCCCAGACAGGAACACAGATCTGACCCACTGAAGGGGAGGCCCAGTAGAGGGGGGACGCCCGCTGCCTCAACTAAAAGCCTGGTGGAAGAACCCCATCTTACAGGCCATGAAGAACTGTAAAAGGTCCTGCAGGCCCCTGGTCTCATATGGGAGCTCATTCCACCAGGTAGAGGCCAGGGCCAAAAAAAAGCCCTGGCCCTAGTTGAAGCAAGACGGATGTCCCTGGGCTGGGGATCACCAGGAGATGCTGTGGGGCTCATAGGAGGAGAGGTGGTCCCGCAGATATGTAGGCCCCTGGCTGTATAGGGCTTTGAAGGTAAGCACCAGAACCTTGAAACAGATCCGGTACTCCATTGGCAGCAGTGCAGTTGTGGACCAGAATCTCCCCAGTTTAAGTCTCACCAGGAAATATTCTCCCTCACCTAGCCTCAGCACTCACCCCCAGATATACAACACAAGAAAACACAGGGGCTCCATTTAGTCATCCTGGCTACTAATCACTGAGAAACCTTGCTCGGACAATCTAAGAAGACCAGAAACAAGTTCCGGTTTGTACCTCCAACTTCTTCAGGATCACACTGAGGGCCACTTATTCAAGGGCCCCCAAAAGATCTCATTGTAGAACTATGAAAGATAGACACGGCACGCAAGTACTCACGCTAAGGCAGAATATTTTAAAAGACCATGCAAATAGGTTACAGCAGGAGGAGGAATAAAGGCAGGAGGGCTGAGTAAATAAATGTTTGTAGGGGGACAGCCGATCTTTCAGTTTTAACAGTGAGTTATATTGATTTCAAATGAAGATAGTAATTTTAAATGACAACAAGGAAAATGAAACATTCTGGGCAACTGGCCATGTAACTCACATGGGCATGCTTCTCTTTTTGCATCCTTTTGCATAACGATAGGGAATGGGAACGTTTGCTTGGGACATCATGCATGGCAGTTATGCATCCTTTTTGCAGTTATGCCCCTGATTTATATTCTGCTTCTTTCCAGAAAATGAGCAGCAGCAATCTTAGCACCAAAGCAGCTCTGTGTTGCTGAAACAGCATCCTGCTATTTACGAGGCCACCTTCTCAGGTTTATAAACACTTGTGGACTGTCAAAAAACAAACAAATCCAAATCAGTGGGCTCTTCAGCAAATCAAGCCTGAGCTCTCTCTAAAAGCTAAAATGACTAAACTCAGGCTACCGTACTTTGGTCACATTTTGGGAAGACGAGAATCACTGGAAATTACAATAATGCTAGGAAAAATCAAAGGAAAAGAGGAGGACCCAACATGAGATGGATCGAATCTGTAAAGGAAGCCACGGCCCTCAGTTTGCAAGATCTGAGCAAGGCTCGTAACGATGGGACATTCTGGAGGTCTTCATTCATAGGGTTGCTACAAGTCAGAAGCAACTTGATGGCATGTGTGTACTACTCTATATCCACTGGAGTTTGTGCTCCAGGGCCAGAGGTGAATTCCATGCCTCAGTCTCATAATACACATGTACTACTCCTGGATTCTCCCTCCAGCGGCATCTTTAAGTCCAACAAAGTTTTATTCAAGGTACAAGCTTTTGTGCGCGCACACACTTCTTCAGACACACTCTCTTTTTCAACACTGATCCAGCCCCTTCCAATCCATTTCTCCACAACTGTTTCATATAACACTGGGTACCTGTGGCTCTCCATGCCATGTGTACTTAACTGCATTGCACATCACAAGGGAATATTGAATCAGGAAGACAGCAGTTGGTAGTGGTGGTGGCAAGTGCTGCCAAGTCACAGCTGACTTATGGTGACCCTGTAGGGGTTTCAAGGCAAGAGGCATCCAAAGGTGGTTGGCCATCGCCTGCCTCCACATCACAACAAGGCTGTGTTCACACACGGGCAGCTTAATCCACTGTTGCCCCGCCTCAAATTAAGACAGGTTATTTTGTGGCAGAGAATCCTAACTAGACTCACCTGTTCTAGCATGCTTCAATGCCGTTTTACCCCTCCTTGCATGACCAGATGGCAGAAAGCAGGGAGTCAGCCTGTCAGCCCTTTTTTTTTTAGAAGTTTGCCCTTAGGAGCATGCCAAGAAGCACTCAGCATGCTGGGATATGGAGTTCATGGGGCTGTCGGCCATTTTCTTTTAAAATTAAGTCCACAGAGCAATCGCACAAGTGGTGAAGAGACTGCTGGGAAATGGAGCCCACTGTCGTTCTCCCTCTAATCTTTTCCATTTACCCCTCCCCCAAACGATATTAAAAAGCTGCAGAAAAAGGGGTCTTTCTTTGAGGCAGTTTTGGGATGGGAGAAGGCTAATAAACTGAAGCACAATGCCAACAAAATGGAGGTGCTACTGGTGGGCGGAAGGACTAACCTGAATATAGATGTACCTCCCCGTTCTGGATGGGATTCCGCTCCTCCTAAAGGAGCGAGTTCACAGCTTGGGGTTGCGGCTGGAACCAGGTCTCTTGTTGGATAAGCAGGGGGTCAGGAGTGCCTCTTACCAGTTTCAGCTAGCTAACGTCTAGATTAGATTACCACAATGCACTCTTCATAGGATTGCCCTTGAAAACTCTCCAGAAACTACAACTAGTACAGAACGTTGCAGCAAGAACGTTGATTGGAGTGAGTCATAGGGAGCCTATCACTCCAGTCTTTTTTTGTAATGTACATGTGTGTGCATGCTTGCGTGTGCGCATCCAGCAGTCATGGTGACCTCCGGTGACTTACACCTACTGGGGCCCTAGAGGACATTCAGAGAGGGGGCTGAATAAAGCCTACCCCCGCCTCCCAAATGCTGATATTCCAAGGAGGTCTCCCATCCAAGTACTTGCCAGAGTCGACCCTGCTTAGCTTCCAAGATCTGATGAGATCGGGCTTGCCTGGGCTATCTAGGTCAGGGCACTCCAATCTTGTTCTATCTACACTCGCTTCCAATCTGCTTCCAGGCCCAATTCAAGGTTCTGGTACTAACCTTTAAAAATGTATATGGTTTGGGATTAGCAGGCTTTAAGGACCACCTACTCCTATATAACATGCCCATGCATTACAGTAACCTTCAGGGACCTTACTTCAGGTGCTCATTATCTGAGGTGAGAAAGGTGGCAACTCAAGAAATTGCCATCTCAGTTCTTGAACCAAAGTTGCAGAATTCCCTCCCCAAGGAGATTTTTCTTTCCCCTCTATTGTTCTCTTCAACCAGCAGGGGAAGACCTTTTCATTTCATTAGACACATCCTTACTGACTCTCTTTCCTATTTACGTTTTTAATTGTTGATGTGTATGTGTACATATTGGTTTTAAAGCTGCTTTTTAATATTTAACTGTTTTCCACCATGAGTGCTCAAACCGGAAAAGCAGCATAAAAAACATTTTAAGTAACAATTCACTTTTAACATATTTAAACTACTCTTTTAACACCCCAAAATTTGCTTATTTCACAATAAAATGTCAGAGTTACAAAATGCAAATGTTATTCTTTACATACAGCAAGCCACTTTTTATACTTTATCAAAATTCAAAAGCACACTTCAGTGAAATAAGATCTGATAGATGAACATGTAGGTTAGTGCGTTTAAAAAGATGAAGTTTAGCTCTAATTCTTCTAATATATTCTCTGCACTCATCAGCAAACCAAGCATTTCTTCACTGCAAAAGTTATCAATGAAATCACATACAAAAATCAAACAAACTTATTTCCTGCATTTTCCATCAGGTGTCAAAAGTGGATTAGCCACAGTTATATCAAGACACTAAACTCACTAAAAAGTTTACCAAAATGCACAGTAACTTTGCATCAACTGGAATATTAAAGGAGATTTTAATAACTTCTGAGCAGAACTTCACAGAGATGTGTGTTTATTCTGTTACTTATTTTGAATCTCTGTGTCATATTTTTGAGCGATGATATACCGTACTTGTTTGCAACAGAATCAGTTGAGCAAAGAACTTTTTGTATTTAATTAACCCATCTTAGATGATACAGACATTCTTATTAAATTTCATGAAGGGGGGAAAGCCATTTTTTTCAACAGGTATACTAATTAGAGAGGGGGAAAAATAGCCTGTAGGTATCACATTAACAAACTATCAGCATATAATAGCAATGTTGGCATTTGACCCAAAACTAATGCTTCTCTTCTCACCAAATACCACTTACTGTAGCACTGAGTTTCAGCATCTTCTTCATGACTGGCAAATATATTCTTCCTTATTTATATCTGCAGCATAATGAATGTGATACTATACAACAGATTCTCAGCATAAAAAGAAAAGGCAAAGGAGTAGAGATTGAAGTAGAAAGGCAAAGAGGAGACTGGTGACTCTATTATAAAGTTATAAAGTACTGAATCCTTCCACAGAATATTATCCCTGAATTTTATACAAGATTTCTCAGGATCACGATCATAACACTGAATACAGAGGAAAAGAAGTATCTGAAGAAGTGAGCAGTGACTCATGAGAGCTCATCCCCTGTCACAAATCTTGTATTTAAGGTGCTACTGGACCCTTACTCTTTTCTGCTGCTACAGACAGACTAACATGGCTACCCATCTTGATCTACTGAATACAGAAGCAATACTGTAGCATATTTTTGTGTGGCACATGGATTCTGTGCCCCAGTGTTTTTCCTCCACAGCAATCCCAAATCCTCTGTGGACCGACAGACACATTTATAACTTCTGCTCAGAGTTCTATATTAAATAGCGGTAACAAATGGTTCCCTCTCACCCACACACTAGATTGCTGAACTACCAAACAAGTGGCACAGTATACAGTTATATAAGCAACAAGGGCTAGAAAATCACACCATCTCTTTGCTGGAAGAAAGGTGTAGCAGGCACAGCCCTACTAACCAATGTGGTATCCCCTGCTGGGCCAGCACACTAGCTTCTAAGGTCAGAACCATCTCTGATATCAGGGAGGGAAGAGGGCCATTCCATCAATCCCATGTTCTGTTGGGATTCTGAATGACATCAAGGAAGCTCTCTGTGCTGAAAATGGTGTGCCAGGACGGCCCAGGCTAGCTCAGAAGCTAAGCAGGGTCCACCCTGGTTAATACTTGGATGGGAGACCACCAAAGAAGTCAGTGGTTGCTACACAGAGGCAGGCAACACCAAACCATTTCCAAATGTCTCTTTCCTTGAAAGCCCTGTGGGGTTGTTGTAAGTCAGCTATGACTTGATGGCACTTACACACACACAGGAGAGCCCTGAGCCACCCAATGCACATGCTGTTATCTGATCTGTCCAGATAGGTCTAAGGAGCAGATGTATTCAAGGACTATCTTTGTCCCATAGCTAAGGCTGTACCACTCATTCCCTCTCCAGATGAACACCAAAAGAGTCAGTATGTCTGTGTGCAAGCATGGGAGATATACATGTGAAAGGTCTGCCAGTCCTGAGACTCAAAGACACTCTTTTCCAACTTAGTAAAAAGTCACCTTGAAGACCTAAAGTGGTAGAGAGGCAGGGTATAGGCCTTTAAATAAAATGCAATCATCTTTCCCAGGAAAGACAACAGACACACCCACCTGATGGCTGTAACACAGACAAAACTTCCAGATTTCAAAAACTTACTTGCACTGTTTTTCAGTGCAGCAAGTTCACACAGTAAGATACAAAGCAAGTAATGAAAACCCCAAAATCCAAACAAGAGCTGGTGAATCCATACACAGATATATATATTTTTCATTAGTGCATTGATCTGATAACAGATAACACTATGAGATGGATTGACTCTATAAAGGCAGCCATGGCCCTCAGTTTGCAAGATTTGAGCAAGGTTGTGAATGGCAGGACATTTTGGAGGACATTAATTCATAGGGTCTCCATAAGTTAGAGGCAATTTGACTGCACTTAACATATACAATAGATAACACTATATTTTGCACCTCTTGTTTTCTGGGCCCAGCATTTGAACTGTGCTCTCTGCAGGTACCCTACAGAGGTTGTCTTTTAGTTTAAGATAGGGGCACAGTGGGTTGGATCCAGCTTCAGTTGGCAATTTCTGCCTCTTCTCCCTTCCTGCTGCAAGACCTCCGTGTCATTCCTTGGTATCCCCTGCCCCCCAGCATCATTTTATTGAGACCAGTGGGCTGCAGTGGGGGAAGGAGGAGGCAGGAAAGCTCCATTCTGCCATTAGAAAATGTAGTCTCAAGCCAACCCCCTGTTGTGAATCTAAATTAGACCCTGGCACAGGCAAGGATTTGGCACACTTCAGTTTAATGTTAAGAGGGATAGCTAGAAGATGTAGTCCACAAACACTGGACTTCCACTCTTGAACCAGAGCTTCACTCTTACGACAGATGCATGAGAAAGTGCAAAATCCTCAGAGCCATCTGTCACTCTCATTGGAAAGAAATTTCTTTATCATCCTAAAGCACCGAGTTCATTCAAGGCCACATTCAGATGAAGCGTAGGGCATGCTAGGAGTGCGGAGTGAGTGTGGCCATGCAGAATTGGGCGTGATTGCCTCGGTCGTGAAATTACCCTCCATCTAAACCCCATGTTCATTACAAAGCCACAAAATGTTTTGGACACAATGAGACAACTGCAAAAAAAACCCAACCCACATGCTATTGGATGCTACAGAGACGAAAAAGTGCAGGATTGGTTACTCATGAGGTAGGAGAGAAACAACAATCAGCGGCTCCACCACACATCAAGTTCTGGCTAAATCCACTGAACTTTACATCTGGGTCACTGTTTTTTAGACTAAGTCAAGATGTGAAGGCTGTAAAGAACCCCGATTTTTTTTTCTTCCCCCAGCCCAACCTGAAATGGAAAAAGAGGGGAAAGAAAGTTCTTGGGGAAACTGTGAAAAACTCTTACGAAATTCAGAATCATCGAAATGCTTTTTAAAGCAATGTTTCAGAACAATATTTCTACCCAGCCAGTTCACAGTGCGACACATCTTGGATGCAAGATTTCAAAAGCTGCAATGTCAGCAATAGCATTTGATTTTATTGGATCAACAAACAAGCAACGCTTTCAGAAACAGATACTGGGAGAAAAAATACTTCCAACTGTTTCTGATTATAGAAGAGATACAGATCTTCAGGAGGCAGCTAGACACAGCTCCTCCAATAAGAAGGCAAAGTTTTCTTATAAACAGCCTCTAACACTCCTTTCTTCAGATTCCTCTGCCTTCTGCATCGAGTGAGAAACTGGTGAAAAGTGTATTTTTATCAACACTCAAACATATGAAAAGTGTTGAGAAGCTCATCACAATTCATGCCATCAGAAGTGGAAGATATGCATCTTTTAGATTCTGAGAAATTAGCATTGAATGGTTTTCAGTTTGCCTGTTTGTCCTTCACTTCTCATTGTCTCAATTTGACTCAGTTCTACAGAAACTCCAGGGAGATGTGCCCGGTCCAGGGCTCCCTCTGAGCTGAGTTTAGTGTGAGCTAGCTCACAGTTTTTTAGCCTCCGACTCACACATTTTTGTCTTAGCTCGGGAAGGAGGGCTCCAGAGCCAAGTCATTTATGCAGCAGCCAAATTGCTCGGTCACAACTTTAATGCCAGCAGCTCACACAAAGTAGAATTTTTGCTCACAAGACTCCGCAGCTTAGAGGGCGCATTGGCCTGGTCCCCTAATTTTTGATCATCAGTAGGAAGCTGAACACAGATTTATTTAGGACTGTGTTTTATTAAAGCACTCCTAAACTGTGATTTTTACATTTTTGGCTTTATGTATTTTTATTATGTACTTTATTTTACAAAGCCGGTTTGGTGTAGCAGTTAAGAGCTGCGGACTCTAACCTGGAGAACTGGGTTTGATTCCCCACTCCTCCACATGCAGCCAGCTGGGTGACCTTGGGTCAGTTACAGTTCTCTCAGATTTCTCTCAGCCCCACCTCCCTCACAGGGTGTCTGTTGTGGGGAGAGGGAGGGAAGGAGACTGTAAGCTGCTCCAAGGCTCCTTTGAGTAGTGAAGAGTGGGGTATAAAAACCAACTCATCATCATCATCATCATCATTATTATTATTATTATTTATTATTATTATGTATTTTATTTATATGATGAGCCCCCTTGCACTCTGTAAGGCAGAAAAGCAGCTAAGAAATGCTTTAAATAAATAAATAAAAATTTACTGACAATTAATCAAGGTCAGTTGGATCTATTTCTAGGAAAGTATGCACAGGATTGCATATGGCATACGAGGACACAGTTATACACTGCAACGGAACACTCAGATTTATTTTCAGAAGGTAGAGTCAAGTCCAGCAGCACCTTAAGACACCAAGATTTTTTGAACATAAGCTTCTGAGAGCTTCTGCCCAAGTATCTGACGAAAGGAGTTTTGGGAACGTTTTCACCCCCAAAATCTTCTTGGTCTCTCAGGTGCTACTGGACTTGAACCTAACGGCTCAAATTCACTGTTACTTCACAAACGTAAGGAAGTGTGTTTTGAGCTTTGTACTCTAAACCAGGACCAGATGACCTTTTTTGGCCCAGTAGCCAAAAGCGCACAGTGTCTACTTGCGAAGATAGTTTCAGAGGGTGGCCGTGTTCGTCCGCAGGAGAAGAGTTAGGTTTGATTCCAGTAGCACCTTAGAGAGCAACGATACTTGAAAGGCACAAGCTTTCAGGAGTCAAAGATCCCTTTGTCAGGCACAGTGCTATTGGTCTCTAAGGTGAAGAAGAAGAAGATTGGGTTTATACCCCGCCCTTCACTACCCAAAGGAGTCTCAGAGCGGCTTACAAACTCCTTTCCCTCTCCCTCCCCACAACAGACAACCTGTGAGGTAGGCGGGGCTGAGAGAACTCTTGACAGAAACTGCTCTTTTTCAAGAACAGCTGTGCCAGAACTATGACTTTCCCAAGGTCATCCAGCAGGTGCAAGTGGAGGAGTGGAGAATCGAACCCGGTTCTCCCAGATTAGAGTCCGTGCACTTAGCCACTACACCAAACTGGCTCAAATCTAACTGGCTCAGACTGGCTACTGTTTCACCAAACTGGCTCAAATCTAACTGTACGTGAGAAGATATTAATGTGCTGGCAAAGGGGGAGGACACACTGGTCCAGACACGGCAAGAGCAAGCCGAGTCCAGCACTGCTAACAGCGCCTTGGGGAAGAAGCTCACCTCAGACGTAGCTGGTACAGGCGTGGATCCAGGAGATGATCACCACCGCCTTCTCCCAAACTGGTAACCCAGCAGCACTTCCAAGCACCTCAGGGGCTCCCTGCAGCGGTTTGGGTGGAGAACCAGTCCTCAGGATCAAGCAATGTGATCTGGCATGCCATTAACCAGCACCTGTGCAAGAAGCCAACTACCCCTCATCTGAACTACCCCTCATCTGAACTTTGTTTCCATGCGCGTGCCTAAGCACAAATGGTTTCTACATTCAAAGTTTATTCCTCATTTTTCCCAGCTGTCAAAAACTAAGACGAACCTCGGAGCACAGCAACTTGCCGCTCCATCACTCATGCCGAACAGAATTGTGATTATTGTTTAGTACAAAGGCATTTATATATCTTTCAAGTTATTGGACCAGGCGGCACAATATGAGCCAATACACTCAGTGGTTTGACTTCACTTATTTGTGGAGAGAAACAGCATAGAAGTTTTCAAAAATCAAACAATAAAGCATCTCTTAAAGTATTACACATATTTCATTATATACATTCAAGCTTCTTAACTAGAGAAAGATTTCCCCCCCCTCGTAACTGGAGAAAAGATCTGCAGATTTTGAATCTAGAACAGTGACTACTTGTTCAGTGCCTCAGAAGTCACATGTGGAGCTTTGACACAGTCCACCTGTGGGTCGTTTGAACACTGTTCCCCAATAGGACACCTGCCCCAAGTTCAAAGCAAGTGGTAATGAGCTTGTCTTGTGGAGAATGTGGTTGCCAAGTGGTTTCCACCTTGAAATAACCGCTGCCAGAGGAATGGGTAAGCCGTGAGCCTCACAGAGGTACAGGATGGAAGAAAATTTGGCTCTTTTGGTTGATAGAAACTGGGAATATGGCACTCCATGAGCTGCGGGGTGAGCACCACTGACCTAGAATTACTCCTTTAGAACTACAGTTAACTAGAAGTATCCAAGATGTTAGACAAGCAAGTAATTTCAAGGTTAATTATTTTCTGGGACTGTGCCACTTTGTGGTACAGGCAAAAGAGTTGGCTTTTGTACCCCACTTTTCTCTACCCTAAGGAGTCTCAAAGCAGCTTATGGTTGCCTTTCCCTTCCTCTCCCACAATGGGCACCTTGTGAGCTGGTGGGGCTGAGAGTGACTGTGGACTGGCCCCTGGTCACCCAGCTGGCTTCACGTGAAGGAGTGGGGAATCAAACCTGGAGAGCCAGGTTAGAGTCTGCCGCTCTTAAAACACTACAACATGCTGGCTCTACCATGCAGGTAGAGGTTACAGGATTGAATGCCCCCAAACACATACCTCCCTATCTGCTGAAACTCAGTATATCACAGAAAAGGCTAAACCACACCTCCCAACACCTAATTTTCTATGGGAAGGGTCTGTTTCACTTTACAAAGCAAGGTGACTAACTCATACGGAAACCAATTGAAACAGCTTGGCCTCTGCCCACTGTGACTTGGTGGGTAGGTAAGCTTTTTCATCACCAAAATATACCAGAGCATATCAGCCCACAGATTCTTAAATCTATTTTCCAGTGTCTAGCTGTTACTAGTTGGCAGATTAACAGATATATTTGAAAACAACATATTGCACATTGATATCAACAACATTAAGCAAACATAACTCTAGGGAATAGTGTGTACGTGCTACCACATGTGTCCAAAAGTTTCAAATCTGGGGGACTGTTATTTTGATTAAAAAATTAAGCTTAGGGCCCAAGTTTCCACGGTGCCAATGTTACTAAGCTGTGCTTCTGTTGAAGAGGTGCTGTATTTCACCTGAATTAAAAAGGGGATATGTCTAAAACAGGATATTTTTCAATAATGCAATACATGCACTTGCTTTAAAACATAGAGGTGATAGTAGCACATGTGACATAGAGAGTGACTTAAAAGCCTCCCACTCCATGGAAGAATTGCTGACCTAATTTTTTTTATAAGGCAGAGGGTGCAAACAAAAGTGAAATCTTTTCTCATAGAAATCCCATTTCATTATTTTCTTTAAAACTGTATTTAGTTCTTTATTTGCAGCACTGCAACACACATAATGTGTTGCTATTATTTTTGAGGGGGATAACATCCATAGAGAAGATTGGTTGCTGTCACAGAAAGCAAAACCACAGGCCTTAGCTTTAGGAAAAAGAGTTCCTGGGGAATAAATACCTAGTCAGAACATATTCTGATAGGAAGCTCCCTGTCTCTAACTTCTCATTTGCGGAAGTCCTATGTTTAGTAAGGAAAATTAAAGTACTTCTGAAAGGTCACCTACACCACACATGCCAGCTTTAAGGTTTCACTTTGAAGTCAAAAGAAGTCCCCTCTTGCCACAGATTAGGCCTTAATCACAGGTGGGGTATGCCTTCCATGATTATCTGAATAAAACCCTCAAATACACACAGTACTAAGCAGAGAAAGGGCTCTGGATTCAAACTTTAGTACTATTTAAGAGTACTAAATAGTACTAAAGTTTGAGTCCAGAGCCCTTTCTCTATCTCCCTTTTTAAGCACATGCATGGCTACTTTTTCTCATCATGGTACTTTCCCCACCAACTCAAAGTGCAGAATTAAAGCTGCGGGTCTGATCGGCCTGTGTGCTTTCCCTCTGAATAGGTCACACACAAGAACTCACTTTTTAAGTGGCAGAAATCCCTGACAAGAGTTAATCCGGCATGGGCTCAATCAGATGACCAAATGATAAAAACGGTCTAACTCGCCTTTGACAGCAGCTGCCTACAACAAGAAGAGGACACAGGGAAGGGCTCCCTTCCCAAAGAGTTAGCCAGGAAGCGAGTAATTATGCCGGCAAACGCAGAGTGGGAGAGGTCCAGCGCATCAGATTAACCCGCAGCCATCAGAGAGCAGGAAATTTAAAAATGCAGCTTTTGTGCATCTCAACTAGCCCTGCTTCATTCCCACGCGTTACGCCAAGCCCGAGGTGGGAGACACCGAGGCCGCCGCCTCCTCCACCCGTCTTCTGGGTGAGGCTTAATTCATCCCCCGCGGTGCTTTTCCCTTCCGCGGCGCCTCATGCAGTTAACGAACGCGAACATATTGAGGGCAGGGAAGGACGCGGGTTAAGGCGGGGGCGGAGGAGTGCCGGGAAGGCCGGTGAAGGGAAAGGAGAACCCCGAACGCAGAAC